>NC_057800.1:26877916-26973411 GCF_018294505.1 Triticum aestivum | reverse complement strand
GCCATAGTCGGGCGTCTGAGCGACACCACATAAAGGGCTTTAAAAGAAATGCCACAGTCGGGCGTCTGAGCGACACCACAAAAAGGGCTTTAAAAGAAATGCCACAGTCGGGCGTCTGAGCGACACCACAAAAAGGGCTTTAAAAGAAATGCCACAGTCGGGCGTCTGAGCGACACCACATAAAGGGCTTTAAGAGAAATGCCACAGTCGGGCGTCTGAGCGACACCACATAAAGGGCTTTAAAATAAACAATCATAGTGAATATCCCGGAGGTAGAACCATCCCAGAGATACTCGATAATAACAATAATATCATGGGTTAGTCAAAAATAATAATAATCATAGTTATCACAAGTCACAAGTAGTAATTCCATTTCTGGTTAACAGTTTCACCTTCGAAGACCGACACTAAGACCGACACTTGACCCATCCCAGACTATAATCCTTAACCATGGACACGGCTATTCGAATAGGTTTAATCTCTGCAGTGGGTGTACTCTTTACCCACGAGTAACGGATTTCTTTAGTCCATCGGGACTAATTCCGTCTACGGTCTTTTTGTTGAAAACACACCTAACTTGCACACACCAGCTTAACTCACACGTGTCTGGAATCACCCACGACACCTGTTAAGCAAACTCTAAGTGGGGAGGCTACAACGCGTAGCATGGGATCAAAATTTATATCGCGCGCTCTAAGGGGTGGCCTCCCCTCTCGGTCCCAACCGGAAACAACCATGCCCCCGGACCTGGTGGCCTGCCTACCAGCTACAACCGGTATCCTCCACCATGGCCTCTCTGTATGGTGTGTGCTAGAAAGAGGTTGACAACTTACTGAACCGTACTCTACTTGCTGTAGAGACGAGTGGTAGTACGAAACAAGTATGGGGGTTACTGGCACAAGACTCGATCTACGGTCGACTCAGGAGGTTTAAGTATTCCCTGCATGATTTGTATAACGAATATATTTCATCCAACAGAGTCACCGCTCATATCACCTTGCCATGCCATACCAGACATAACCATCCCGACGGAGACCGGTGACAAACTCATGCCTACCCAAGGCAGAGGTTTTCCCGGGTTCCTGCCGGTATGCATGCAAGGCACATGAGGGTGATTATCATCACAAGTGTGTCCATTTCCAACAGCATGGAAATCAATAACATGCACCCATGCATATGATCATATGACATGAAATAACAAGTTTCTCCAAAGTGAGGTGATGTTATGAACGTGTCATCGAACACACAAAAATATTAGGCCGGGGTTCAGAATGCTTGCCTTCAATGTGTGGAAAGGCAGGGTGCACTCCAAAACTTGAAACTATTCTCCTCTCTTCAAAAATCCTATTTTAGCAATATAAAAGAATTAACACACAAAATAAATACAACACCAAAAGTTGTTCTGAATTTTTTTCAAATAAATCTTAAAATAAACTAGGTGAAATTTGAGAGAGGTAGGAAAAAGAATCATTTCATTTGGAGTTGTATTTAAAAAGTTATAGCCAGTCAAAGTTCTTGTCAAAATCTGTTATTTAAATAAAACAGAAAAGAAAACGTTTCGGAGGGGAATACGCTTTTGGAGCGGGGAAAACATACTGCGGGGATTACGCCTTCACTTAATCCCACGTGGACAGGCACGGGGTCGCTGACAGTGGGTCCAGAGAGTCCCACTAGTCAGGTTTGACTAGTCTCTCTTTTCCCCTCCTTCCCCTGTCCCGAGCGGAGACGGAGCTCAGGCGATCGTCGCCGGCGACTGGGAGCTCTTCGCGGGGCCCCGAGGGTGGGGATGGATGCGCCACTCCAGTGCGGTCCTCCCGGTGGTTGCCAGGCTGGTGGGGACGGAGGGAGCTGCCGGCGGCGAGCTTCGCGGGGGAGGAGGCTTCGGGGGCGGAGTGAAAATTCTCCCGCAGTGAGCCCCGATCGAAATCGAGTAGAGGGAAAGGTTCACGGGAGGATGAGGAAGCTCTTGGTGGAGAGAATGGAGAGGGGGAGGCCCTGGTGGTGCCGAATTGGCCAGGGCAGTGGTGGCGGCCGCAGTTGCCAGAGGTGGGGAAGAAGACCTCCCCGGGTCGATTGGCTGCCATAGGAGAACTAGGGGAGCATTCTAAGGTTGCCTGTGTGCTCGGGGAAGCTCGGGGGCCTCCTTTTATAGTTCGTCGAGGTCGGTTCCGCGGCGGCCGGATAAGCTCTCCGGCGAACCGCCTTTCTGTAGCTTGCAGGGCAACGTGGCGTGGCTGGGGATGACGGCAGGAGCTAGCGGACGAGTGGGCACTGCTCCAAGGGAGAGCTGGCGAGCGGAGGTGGCTTTGGCGGCGCCGACCGTGGCAGAGGCGCGCTGCGGACGCCATGTGCCGCCAAAAATGCCCTGGCGGCGGTGCTGTAGCGTGCCAGGGTGGCTTGGCGTGATGCTGCGAGGCGGGGAGTGCGTGGCGAGGTGCTGCCGTGTGGGCCAAAGCCAGGGGGCCAGCGTGTCGGCTCGGGCGCGCCATCGGGCAATACGCGCGCTCTGGGCGCGTCCAGTGCACGCACGGGAGATGCTCGACACAATGCCGCGGCGTGCTACCGGTCGCAGGTGAGGTTGGGGTTTACCAGATCGAGGTTAGGAGCAACTGGGAGTCTAGTGGACATGCTAGTTTGATCAGAGGTGCAAGCTCACAGTGCAATGCCAAAACTCATGTCAAGACTGGTCATGCCTACAGGGTGCTCGATAGAATGCCACATGCACCTAGGCATCTCTTGGGGTAGCCAAAACTTCCAGGTTGGGGTCTCTTCAGATGTACAAGAGGGTGGTGGGGTTAGTTGGTCAAATGCAGCAACTTGTTAGTGCAAGTTTTGCAAAACTACATTTCTGGACAGGAAATAAATAGCATTATTTCATGAACCAAAAATGATCCAAAAGGTGCATGCTCCTGGACTTAAGGGTTTAACATGGTGGACTACAAGTAGGAGAAATAATCAAGGGTTAAAGAGCAAGCAAAAATATGGTTGCTGTACAAACCATCAAGTTGGTCCAGAATGAAAATGAGGTTGATTCACTCAAATTTTTCAAAGAACAACACGAGGTTTTTGCATAATGTGGAATCTTAGGCCATTACCATCATCCCATAATTTTGGTGGAGGCTAGAAAGAATTATTTAAAGGAGTTGTAGTGCAAAATTGCCCATTGGACCAGAGAACAAAATTTGCTGTAGAGCTCAAAATATTACATAAAATAAAGATGTTTTTGTACAAAAGTGATTTAAAAACATCACATGACATCTCCAAATTTTGGTTGGAATTTTAAGTGAATTTATCAAATGGTTGTAGTTCAAATAAGGCCATTTGACCTTGAAAATCCATTCTTAAAGATCAAGCAATTAAATTAGTTAATTAGTTATACTGATAAAAGGAAAGTTTTTCTTGAGAGGTTAAACAAGTCCAATAACATATTTGAAAAGTTTTCTCTTTGGGAAAAATTCATCATCACAGGGAAGGAAATGATCTAAAAAAATCAAAAAGGAGCTCAGATATCCAAAGTTTTAATTCCTGGAAATTTTTTTAATTCATTAAAACAAGGCCAAATTTTTTGGGGTGTCACAGCGTAGCCACACTCGGTTCAACTAAAGTTGGAGAAACTGACACCCGCCAGCCACCTGTGTGCAAAGCACGTCGCTAGAACCAGTCTCGCGTAAGCATACGTGTAATGTCGGTCCGGGCCGCTTCATCCAACAATACCGCCGAACCAAAGTATGACATGCTGGTAAGCAGTATGACTTATATCGCCCACAACTCACTTGTTTTCTACTCGTGCATATAACATCAACGCATAAAACCTGGCTCTGATACCACTATTGGGGAACGTAGTAATTTCAAAAAAATTCCTATGTACATGCAAGATCATGGTGATCCATAGCAACGAGAGGGGAGAGTGTTGTCCACGTACCCTCATAGACCGAAAGCGGAAGCGTTAGCACAACGCGGTTGATGTAGTCGTACGTCTTCATGATCCGACCGATCAAGTACCGAATGCACGGTACCTCCGAGTTCAGCACACGTTCAGTCTGATGACGTCCCTCAAACTCCGATCCAGCCGAGTGTTGAGGGAAAGTTTCGTCAGCACGACGGCGTGGTGGCGATGACGATGTTCTACCGACGTAGGGCTTCGCCTAAGCACTGATAACCCACAAGTATAGGGGATCAATTGTAGCCTCTTTTGATAAGTAAGAGTGTCGAACCCAACGAGGAGCTAAAGGTAGAACAAGTATTCCCTCAAGTTCTATCGACCACCGATACAACTCTAAGCACGCTTGACGTTCGCTTTACCTAGAACAAGTATGAAACTAGAAGTACTTTGTAGGTGTTTTTGGATAGGCTTGCAAGAAAGTAAAGAGCACGTAAATAAAAGCTAGGGGCTGCTAAGATAAAGACACAACTAAATTAGTAAAGAGCTTTGTTACGAGAAAGTTATTTGTCCCTAGGCAATCGATAACTAGACCGGTAATTATTATTGCAATTTTATTTGAGGGAGAGGCATAAGCTAACATATTTTCTCTACAAGGATCATATGCACTTATGATTGGAACTCTAGCAAGCATCCGCAACTACTAACGATTCATTAAGGTAAAACCCAACCATGGCATTAAAGCATCATGTCCCCTTTATCCCATACGCAAACAACCTACTTACTCGGGTCTGTGCTTCTATCACTCACGCCACCCACCATAAGCAAATCATGAACATATTGCAAACCCTACAGCGGGAATCACTCACGCTTGCGCGACACGGAGAGCACCATAGGATAGCACCAATAATAAAACATGCAACTCAAACCAATCTTGGTCATCAAATAGCCATTAGGACAAAACGAATCTACTCAAACATCATAGGGTAGCCATACATCATTGGGAAATAATATATAGCGTTGAGCACCATGTTTAAGTAGAGATTACAGCGGGTAAGAGAGAGGTTACCCCACTGCATAGAGGGGGGAAGAGTTGATGATGATGGCGGTGAAGTTGTTGGTGAAGATGGCGGTGATGATGATGGCCCCGGCAGTGCTCCGGCGCCACTGGAAGCAAGGGGGAGAGGGCCCCCTTCTTATTCTTCTTCTTCCTTGACCTCCTCCCTAGATGGGAGAAGGGTTTCCCCTTTGGTCCTTGGCTCCCATGGCGTGGGAGGGGCAAGAGCCCCTCCGACATTGGATCTATCTCTCTATCTCTCTCTGGTTCTGCGTTCTCTTCTGGCTCTGTTTCACCATTTCGTGTATATAGGAGATCCGTAACTCCCACTGGCCTGAAACCTTTGCCGTGATTTTTTCCCGAAAATTAGCTTTCTTGCGGCAAAAGAAGAGCGTCAACCTCCTTACAGGTGGGTCACGAGGGTCAGGGGCACGCCCTAGGGGGGGGGGGGCTACCTCGTGCCCACCATGGACACTAGTTCACGTTGATTTTTCCTCCAGATTTTCCAAATATTTTGAAAATAAACTCCGTCCGTTTTTATCCCGTTTGGACTCCGTTTGTTATGGGTATGCTGACAGGAACTGGCACTGGGCACTTGATCAATATGTTAGTCCCAAAAATAGTATAAAAACTTGCCAAAAAATATATGGAAGTTGTAGAATATTGGCATGGAACAATCAAAAATTATAGATACGACGAAGACGTATCAGCATCCCCAAGATTAATTCCTGCTCGTCCTCGAGTAGGTTAATGATAAAAAAGATAATTTTTGATGTGGAATGCTACCTAGCATAATCTTGATCATATGTCTAATCATGGCATGAATATTAAGTCACGAGTGATTCAAAGCAATAGTCTATCATTTGACATTAAGACAATAATACTTCAAGCATACCAACCAAGCAATTATCTCTTATTAAAATAACATAGCCAAAGAAAGCTCATCCCTACAAAATTATATAGTCTGGCTATGCTCCATCTTCACCACACAAAGCATTCACATCATGCACAACCCCGATGACAAGCCAAGCAATTGTTTCATACTTTTGACGTTTCTCAAACCTTTTCAACTTTCACGCAATACATGAGCGTGAGCCATGGACATATCACTATAGGTGGAATAGAATATGATGGTGGAGGTTGTGTGGAGAAGACAAAAAAGGAGAAAGTCTCACATCAACTAGGCGTATCAACGGGCTATGGAGATGCCCATTAATATATATCAACGTGAGGAGTAGGGATTGCCATGCAACGGATGCACTAGAGCTATAAGTGTATGAAAGCTCAAACTGAAACTAAGTGGGTGTGCATCCAACTTGCTTGCTCATGAAGACCTAGGGCATTTGAGGAAGCCCATCCTTGGAATATACAAGCCAAGTTATATAATGAAAATTCCCACTAGTATATGAAAGTGAAAACTCAAGAGACTCTCTATATGAAGAACATGGTGCTACTTTGAAGCACAAATGTGGTAAAAGGATAGTAACATTTCCCCTTCTCTCTTTTTCTCTCATTTTTTTTCTCTTTTTGGGCCTTCTATCTTTTTTGGCCTTTCTCTTTATTTTTATTATTTTTATTTTTTTCGTCCGGAGTCTCATCCCGACTTGTGGGGGAATCATAGTCTCCATCATCCTTTCCTCACTGGGGCAATGCTCTAATAATGATGATTACCACACTTTTATTTACTTACAACTCAATATTACAACTCGATATCTAGAACAAAGATATGACTCTATATGAATGCCTCCGGCGGTGTACCGGGATGTGCAATGATCTAGCGTAGCAATGACATCAAAAAACGGACAAGCCATGAAAACATCATGCTAGCTATCTTACGATCATGCAAAGCAATATGACAATAACTACTCAAGTCATGTATATGATGATGATGGAAGTTGCATGGCAATATATCTCGGAATGGCTATGGAAATGCCATAATAGTTAGGTATGGTGGTTGTTTTAAGGAAGATATAAGGAGGTTTATGTGTGATAGAGCGTATCGTATCACGGGGTTTGGATGCACCGGCGAAGTTTGCACCAACTCTCGAGGTGAGAAAGGGCAATGCACGGTACCGAAGAGGCAAGCAATGATGGAAGGGTGAGAGTGCGTATAATCCATGGACTCAACATTAGTCATAAAGAACTCACATACTTATTGCAAAAATCTATTAGTCATCCAAACAAAGTACTACGCGCATGCTCCTAGGGGGATAGATTGGTAGGAAAATACCATCGCTCGTCCCCGACCGCCACTCATAAGGAAGACAATCAATAAACACCTCATGCTCCGACTTTGTTACATAACGGTTCACCATACGTGCATGCTACGGGACTTGCAAACCTCAACACAAGTATTTCTCAATTTCACAATTACTCAACTAGCACGACTCTAATATCACCACCTTTATATCGCAAAACTATTGCAAGGAATCAAACATATCATATTCAGTGATCTACAAGTTTTATGTAGGATTTTATGACTAACCATGTGAATGACCAGTTCCTGTCATCTCTCTAAATAGATATAAGTGAAGCAAGAGAGTTTAATACTTTCTACAAAAGATATGCCCACGCTCTAACAAATATAAGTGAAGCAAAAGAGCATTCTACAGATGGCGATTGTCTATGTGAAGAGAAACAGGCAATCCAAACTTCAAATGATATAAGTGATGCACATGAAGCATTCTATAAAGCCATACTCAAAAGATATAAGTGAAGTGCAAAGAGCATTCTATAAATCAACCAAGGACTATCTCATACCAGCATGGTGCATAAAAGAAAAAGTGAAAACTAAATGCAAAAGACGCTCCAAGATTGCACATATCGCATGAACGAAATGAATCCGAAAACATACTGATATTTGTTGAAGAAAGAGAGGATGCCTTCCCAGCATCCCCAAGCTTAGATGCTTGAGTCTCCTTGAATATTTACTTCGGGTGCCTCGGGCATCCCCAAGCTTGAGCTCTTGCCTCTCTTCCTTCTTCTCACATCGAAACCTTCTCAATCATCGAACACTTCAGCCACACAAAACTTCAACAGAAAACTCGGTAAGATCCGTTAGTATAATAAAGCAAATCACTACTCTGAGTACTGTTGCAAACCAATTCATATTTTGTTTTTGCATTGTCTCTACAGTAACATAACTTTTTTATGGCTTAATCCACTGATATAATTGATAGTTTCATCAAAACAAGCAAACTATGCATCAAAAACAGAATCTGTCTAAAACAGAACAGTCTGTAATAATCTGAAAATTCACCATACTTCTGGTACTTGAAAAATTCTTCCCAAATTAATAAAAATAAACAATTTGTACAGCACGACAGTTCAAAAAGAATCAAAACCATTTGACGTTCCAGTAAAAAATTAAAATTCGCGCACTACAGCCAAAGTTTCTGTCATGCACCGTACAAACCAACAAGTATTGTAAACATCCTAAAGGCAAACCTTGGCACATTATTTTTATAATACAATGGAATTGTACAAGGGGATAATTATTTTTGTTGAAACGTTTCTGTAATCAAGATTCACAAAGTTTCCGTGAGCATGAACAAAGTTCAAGGCTAGCTCCCACTTCAACAATGCTCGTCTTTCTCACTTTCGCTTTTCTTTTTGAAAAAGTTTTGGGTTCCCCTCTTTATTTTTGTTGTTTTTAAACTATATTAAAGCACTCAACAGAAATAAATGACTCTCTAAAACTTCCGGGTTGTCTCCCTGGCAGTGCTTTCTTTGAAGCCATTAAGCTAGGCATATAGTGCTCAAGTAGTGAATCCACCCGGATCCCAAGGTATATCAAAGCCAATTTTAATTAACAATGATTTGGCATTTAGTAGTGAGCACAAAGTAACATATATCATGCAATGACGAAGTCTAACTCTCTTCCTATGCATCGGCATGTCATAAAAGACAATTCATGCACACCTAGTAAAGGCCAATGCATAGTATAAACAGTTTCTTGCAATTTTATCATGTTGGAAACATAGAGAGGTGGAGATATAGTTCCTCTCTCATAATAATTGCAAGTAGGAGCAGCAAGCATATGCATATTATATTTATCAAAATCATCATGTGCAACGGTAAAAGGCAACCCATCAATATAATCCTTAATAAGGGCAAACTTCTCCGATATAGTATATTCGGGAGAATTCGAAAAGATAATAGGACTATCATGCGTGGGTGCAATAGCAACAATTTCATGTTTAACATAAGGAACTATAGCAAGTTCATCTCTATAAGCATAATTCATATTGGCATCTTGGCCACAAGCATAGCAAGCATCATCAAAAAGGGATATTTCAAAAGAATCAACGGGATCATAACAGTCATCATAGCAATCATCCTTTGGTAAGCACGAAGGGGAATTAAACAATGTATGGGTTGAAGAGTTACTCTCGTTAGAAGGTGGGCACGAGTGATCAATCCGCTCTTCCTCCTTTTGTTCTTCGCTCTCATCCTCATCTTTTTCATCCAATGAGCTCACAGTTTCATCAATTTCTTCTTCCATAGACTCCTGTTAGTCTCTTCTTGGACAGCGGAGACTTTCTCAATAAGTGCATTAATTTCGTAATTGTATTCATAATTCTCATAGCAATATTTGAGGATAGCTAAATTTTCAGATCTATAAACATCATCATCAAAATCTTCAAACTCTTTACACATAGATTCAATTTCATAAGCACCCATAAAAGCAACAAATTCTTCTATTTGTTCCACATCATAGTAATCATATATACCATTAGCATAAGAAGCTAAGGTTTTATTATCATTAAATTTGCAAGAAAAGGGAAGGTGTGAATCCTTCATTCTAGAGCAACAAGTATAATCATAACTCACGCATAGTTGCCAAGCATACCACTTCAATATATGAATTTGATCCCATAATAGTTTCCCTTTTTGTGCCAAGCGGTAATCCCTAAAGTATTCACGTTGATCCAACGTTACTCCCATTACATAATTGAATGGGGTTTTCTCAGGATTATTAAAGTAGTACATAATAATTTTCACATAACCAGCATCGAGGGTTTTAGGAAGTTCCCCATCTCCATGAGCAACAACTACACCTAATTTTTTTGGTATTTCGTGTTCCATATCCATAATTAAAGATAAAGAACAACTAAGAACAGCAAATAAAAATTACATAGTGATAAAGCAAACAAGCACACACGAGAATATTCACCCCACGCTATTGCTCCCCGGCAATGGCGCCAGAAAAAGGTCTTGATAACCCACAAGTATAGGGGATCAATTGTAGCCTCTTTTGATAAGTAAGAGTGTCGAACCCAACGAGGAGCTAAAGGTAGAACACATATTCCCTCAAGTTATATCGACCACCGATACAACTCTACGCACGCTTGACGTTCGCTTTACCTAGGACAAGTATGAAACTACAAGTACTTTGTAGGTGTTTTTGGATAGGCTTGCAAGAAAGTAAAGAGCACGTAAATAAAAGCTAGGGGCTGCTAAGATAAAGACACAACTAAATTAGTAAAGAGGTTCTGTTACGAGAAAGTTATTTGTCCCTAGGGAATCGATAACTAGACCGGTAATTATTATTGCAATTTTATTTGAGGGAGAGGCATAAGCTAACATACTTTCTCTACTTGGATCATATGCACTTATGATTGGAACTCTAGCAAGCATCCGCAACTACTAAAGATTAATTAAGGTAAAACCCAACCATAGAATTAAAGTATCAAGTCCCCTTTATCCAATATGCAAACAACCTACTTACTCGGGTCTGTGCTTCTGTCACTCACGCCACCAACCATAAGCGAATCATGAACATATTGCAAACCCTACAACGGGAATCCCTCACGCTTGCACGACACGAAGAGCACCATAGGACAACACCAATAATAAAACATGCAACTCAAACCAATCTTGATCATCAAATAGCCATTAGGACAAAACTAATCTACTCAAACATCATAGGATAGCCATACATCATTGGGAAATAATATATAGCGTTGAGCACCATGTTTAAGTAGAGATTACAGCGGGTAAGAGAGAGGTTACGCCGCTGCATAGAGGGGGGAAGAGTTGGTGATGATGGCGGTGAAGTTGTTGGTGAAGATGGCGGTGATGATGATGGCCCCGGCAGCGCTCCGGCGCCACCGGAAGCAAGGGGGAGAGGGCCCCCCTTCTTCTTCTTCTTCTTCTTCTTCTTCGTCTTCTTCTTCTTCTTCCTTGACCTCCTCCCTAGATGGGAGAAGGGTTTCCCCTCTGGTCCTTGGCTCCCATGGCGTGGGAGGGGCGAGAGCCCCTCCGAGATTGGATCTATCTCTTTGTCTCTCTCTGGTTCTACGTTCTGTTCTGGCCCTGTTTCACCGTTTCGTGTATATATGGAGATCCGTATGTCCGACTGGCCTGAAACCTTCGCCGTGATTTTTCTCCGAAAATTAGCTTTTTTGCGGCAAAAGAAGAGCGTCAACCGCCTTACAGGTGGGTCACGAGGGTCAGGGGCGCGCCCTAGGGGGGCGCCCCCCTACCTTGTGCCCACCTCGGACACGGGTTCGCGTTGATTTTTCCTCCAGATTTTCCAAATATTCTGAAAATAAACTCCGTCCGTTTTTATCCCGTTTGGACTCCATTTGATATGGATATTGTGCGAAACCAAAACATGCAACAGACAGGAACTGGCACTGGGCACTGGATCAATATGTTAGTCCCAAAAATAGTATACAAAGTTGCCAAAAAGTATATGGAAGTTGTAGAATATTGGCATGGAACAATCAAAAATTATAGATACGACAGAGACGTATCAAGCACCGCTACAGTATTATCGAGGTGGACTATGGTGGAGGGGGGCACCGCACACGGCTAAAAGATCAAACGATCAATTGTTGTGTCTACGGGGTGCCCCCTGCCCCCGTATATAAAGGAGCAAGGGGGTGCGGCCAGCCTAGGGGAGAGGCGCGCCGGAGGAGTCCTACCGGGAGTAGGACTCCCCCCCCCCCTTTCCTAGTTGGAATAGGATTCGAGAGGGGGAAAGCGGAGAGAGAGAAGGAGGGGGGGCGCCGCCCCCCTCTCCTTGTCCTATTCGGACTAGGGGGAGGGGCGCGCGGCCCATCCCTGGCCGCCTCTCCTCTTCTCCGTAAAGGCCCACTAAGGCCCATTTACCTCCCGGGGGGTTCCCGTAACCTCCCGGTACTCCGGTAAATTCCCGATTTCACCCGGAACACTTCCGATACCCAAACATAGGCTTCCAATATATCAATCTTCATGTCTCGACCATTTTGAGACTACTCGTCATATCCGTGATCATATCCGGGACACCGAACAACCTTCGGTACATCAAAACATATAAACTCATAGTAAAACTGTCATCGTAACGCTAAGCGTGCGGACCCTATGGGTTCGAGAACTATGTAGACATGACCGAGACACGTCTCCGGTCAATAACCAATAGCGGAACCTAGATGCTCATATTGGCTCCCACATATTCTACGAAGATCTTTATCGGTCAGACTGCATAACAACATACGTTGTTCCCTTTGTCATCGGTATGTTACTTGCTTGAGATTCGATCGTCGGTATCTCAATACCTAGTTCAATCTCGTTACTGGCAAGTCTCTTTACTCGTTCCGTAATACATCATCCCGCAACTAACTCATTAGTTGCAATGCTTGCAAGGCTTAAGTGATGTGCATTACCGAGAGGGCCCAGAGATACCTCTCCGACAATCGGAGTGAGAAATCCTAATCTCGAAATACGCCAACCCAACAAGTACCTTCGGAGACACCTGTAGAGCACCTTTATAATCACCCAGTTACATTGTGTCGTTTGGTAGCACACAAAGTGTTCCTCCGGTAAACGGGAGTTGCATAATCTCATAGTCATAGAAACATGTATAAGTCATGAAGAAAGCAATAGCAACATACTAAACGATCGTGTCCTAAGCTAACGGAATGGGTCATGTCAATCACATCATTCTCCTAATGATGTGATCTCGTTAATCAAATGACAACTCATGTCTATGGCTAGGAAACATAACCATCTTTGATCAACGAGCTAGTCAAGTAGAGGCATACTAGTGACACTCTGTTTGTCTATTGATTCACACATGTATCATGTTTTCGGTTAATACAATTCTAGCATGAATAATAAACATTTATCATGATATAAGGAAATAAATAATAACTTTATTATTGCATCTAGGGCATATTTCCTTCACTATCATGAGATCACATTCGTGGAAGGCGTGACAACAAAATCGATGCTCTGAAAATGCTACTTTCAGAAGCATTTGGGAGCACTGATTTTGTATTTTTTCCCATGCTTTCCACGAATACGATCTCATGATGAAAATCTACAAACACTTACAACACTTGTTAAAGCATACCAGAAAAAATTCAGATTTTTTTGAATTTACAGTTCATCCAGGCTCAAATGAGCTCGATCGAGCTCAGAAGGCTACTTCCGTATGTTTTACCTCCTTTTTTAGGCAACATCATGCTTTACCTGATGCTCGCATAGAGGACTGTAGGTGAGTGCGCGCCTTCAATCAAAATTGGAGACGAAAACAAGAAAAGGGAAAGTGATGTGCAGGACTGTGCTTTCAAAACAAACCACGTGAAAGCGCAATCCATACGGCCCTTTTCCCTCCCCTTCCTCGAGACGCTCCCACGAGCGCCATTGGGCAGATCCCTAGCCGCAGGCCCCTACCCTCCTCTTCGGCCTCTCCCTCCCACGCCGCCGGCCCGAATCGCTGTCGGGCGAAGCCTGGCCTGCGTGGGGGGCGGAGGGGTCGACCCTCCCCTTCCTCGCGGAACCCCGGCCAGCGTGGGACAGCTGCCGCTGGAGGCGCCGGGCTATGGCGGGGCCTGGTCGTGCTGCTTCGGGCGTGCCCGGTGGCGGCGGTTCGGCGGCCCTGTGGGGCCTTGGGGTGGCGCTGCGGCTGCCAGGAGGTGCATGCGTGGGCGCGGATCGGTGCCGTTGGGCTGCAAATCTGAAGCCAGGCAGCGTGGGCGGCGGCTAGGGTCCGGCTATGGGCTCCCGGCGGCAGCGGATGGTGTTGGTGAACGTTGCAGAAAACAAAAAATTTCCTACAGTTTCACCAAGATCCATCTATGAGTTCTTCTAGCAACGAGTGATCGGGTTGCATCTCCATACCTTTGTAGATCACGCGCGGAAGCATTGAAAGAACGGGGATGAGGAAGTCGTACTCGACATGATCCAAATCACCGGAGATCCTAGCGCCGAACGGACGGCACCTCCGCGTTCAACACACGTACGGTCTGCGTGACGTCTCCTCCTTCTTGATCCAGCAAGGGGGAAGGAGAGGTTGAGGAAGATGGCTCCAGCAGCAGCACGACAGCGTGGTGGTGGTGGAGCAGCAGTACTCCGGCAGGGCTTCGCCAAGCTCGTGACGGAGGAGGAGATGTGTTGGGGAGGGGAGGGGCTGCGCCTTGGATGTGCTCTGTAGCCCTCCCCTCACCCCTCTATTTATAGGGGAAGGGGGAAGGGGGCCGGCCCCCTCTAGATGAGATCTAGAGGGGGGGGGGGCGGCGGCCAAGGGGAGGGGGGCTTGCCCCCCAAGCAAGGGGGCGCCCCCCTTTAGGGTTTCCCCCAACTCTAGGCGTATGGGACCTAGGGGGAGTGGCGCCCCAGCCCACTTTGGGCTGGATCCCTTCCTCATACAGCCAATAAGGCCCTCAGGGAGAGGTGGCCCCTCCCGGTGGACCCCCGGAACCCCTCCGGTGGCCCCGGTACAATACCAATATGCCCCCGAACCTTTCCGGTGACCGTATGACAACTTCCCATATATAATTCTTTACCTTCGGATTATTCCGGAACTCCTCGTGACGTCCAGGATCTCATCCAGGACTCCGAACAACTTTTGGATTACTGCATACTCATATCTATACAACCCTAGCGTCACCGAACCTTAAGTGTGTAGACCCTACGGGTTCGGGAGACAAGCAAACATGACCGAGACGACTCTCTGGTCAATAACCAACAGCAGGATCTGGATACCCATGTTGGCTCCCACATGCTCCTCGATGATCTCATCGGATGAACCACGATGTCGAGGACCTAATCAATCCCGTACTCAATTCCCTTTGTCAATCGGTACGTTACTTGCCCGAGACTCGATCGTCGGTATCCCAATACCTTGTTCAGTCTCGTTACCGGCAAGTCACTTTACTCGTACCGTAATGCATGATCCCGTGATCAACCACTTGATCACATTGAGCTCATTATGATGATGCATTACCGAGTGGGCCCAGAGATACCTCTCTGTCATACGGAGTGACAAATCCCAGTCTCGATTCGTGCCAACCCAACAGACACTTTCGGAGATACCTGTAATGTACCTTTATAGTCACCCAGTTACATTGTGACATTTGGCACACCCAAGGCACTCATACGGTATCCGGGAGTTGCACAATCTCATGGTCTAAGGAAATGATACTTGACATCCATAAAAGCTACAACAAACGAACTACACGATCTTTGTGCTATGCTTAGGTTTGGGTCTTGTCCATCACATCATTCTCCTAATGATGTGATCCCATTATCAATGACATCCCCATGTCCATAGCCAGGAAACCATGACTATCTGTTGATCAACGAGCTAGTCAACTAGAGGCTCACTAGGGACACATTATGGTCTATGTATTCACACATGTATTACGATTTCCGGACAATACAATTATAGCATGAATAATAGACAATTATCATGAACAAGGAAATATAATAATCATTTTATTATTGCCTCTAGGGCATATTTCCAACAGTCTCCCACTTGCACTAGAGTCAATCATCTAGTTACATTGTGATGAATCCAACACCCATGGAATTCTGGTGTTGATCATGTTTTGCTCTAGGGAGAGGTTTAGTCAATGGATCTGCTACATTCAGGTCCGTATGTTCTTTACAAATCTCTATGTCTCCATTTTGAACACTTTCACGAATGGAGTTGAAGCAACGCTTGATATGCCTGGTCTTCCTGTGAAACCTGGGCTCCTTGGCAAGGGCAATAGCTCCAGTGTTGTCACAGAAGAGAGTCATCGGGCCCGAAGCATTGGGTATGACTCCTAGGTCGGTAATGAACTCCTTCACCCAGACTGCTTCGTGTGCTGCCTCCGAGGCTGTCATGTACACCGCTTCACATGAAGATCCCGCCACAACGCTTTGCTTGCAACTGCACCAGCTTACTGCCCCACCATTCAAAATATACATGTATCCGGTTTGTGACTTAGAGTCATCCAGATCTGTGTCGAAGCTAGCATCGATGTAACCCTTTACGACAAGCTCTTCGTCGCCTCCATAAACGAGAAACATTTCCTTAGTCCTTTTCAGGTACTTCAGGATATTTTTGACCGCTGTCCAGTGTTCCATGCCGGGATTACTTTGGTACCTTCCTACCAAACTCACGACAAGGTTTACATCAGGTCTGGTACACAGCATAACATACATGATAGACCCTATGGCCGAGGCATAGGGGACGACACTCATCTTTTCTCTATCTTCTGCCGTGGTCGGGCATTGAGCCAAGCTCAATCTCGTACCTTGCAATACAGGCAAGAACCCCTTCTTTGACTGATCCATTTTGAACGTCTTCAATATCTTGTCAAGGTACGTACTCTGTGAAAGACCAATTAGGCGTCTTGATCTATCTCTATAGATCTTGATGCCTAATATATAAGCAGCTTCTCCAAGGTCCTTCATTGAAAAACACTTGTTCAAATAGGCCTTTATGCTTTCCAAGAATTCTATATCATTTCCCATCAACAGTATGTCATCCACATACAATATGAGAAATGCTACAGAGTTCCCACTCACTTTATTGTAAATGCAGGCTTCTCCATAAGTCTACATAAACCCAAACGCTTTGATCATCTCATCAAAGCGAATGTTCCAACTCCGAGATGCTTGCACCAGCCCATAAATCGAGAGTTGGAGCTTGCACACCTTGTCAGCATTCTTAGGATCGACAAAACCTTCCAGCTGCATCATATACAGTTCTTCCTTAAGATAACTGTTAAGGAATGCCGTTTTGACGTCCATTTGCCATATCTCATAATCATAGTATTCGGCAATTGCTAACATAATTCGGACAGACTTCAGCTTTGCTACGGGAGAGAATGTCTCATCGTAGTCAACCCCTTGAACTTATCGATAACCCTTAGCGACAAGCCTAGCTTTATAGATGGTCACATTACCATCTGCGTCTGTCTTCTTCTTAAAGATCCATTTATTTTCTATGGCTCGCCGATCATCCGGAAAGTCAGTCAAAGTCCATACTTCGTTTTCATACATGGATCCTATCTCGGATTTCATGGCTTCCAGCCATTTGTCGGAATCTGGGCCCGCCATCGCTTCTTCATAGTTTGAAGGTTCACCGTTGTCTAACAACATGATTTCCAAGACAGGGTTGCCGTACAACTCTGGTGTGGAACGTGTCCTTGTGGACCTTCGAAGTTCAGTAGAAGCTTGATCAGAAGTATCTTGATCATCATCATTAACTTCCTCTCTAATTGGTGTAGGCACCACCGGAACATTTTCCTGAGTTGCGCCACTTTCCGGTTCAAGAGGCAATACTTCATCAAGTTCTACTTTCCTCCCACTTACTTCTTTCGAGAGAAACCCTTTCTCTAGAAAGGATCCATTCTTGGCAACAAAGATCTTGCCTTCGGATATGAGGTAGAAGGTATACCCAATAGTTTCTTTAGGGTATCCAATGAAGACGCATTTTTCCGACTTGGGTTCGAGCTTTTCAGGTTGAAGTTTCTTGACATAAGCATCACATCCCCAAACTTTTAGAAATGACATCTTAGGCTTCTTCCAAACCATAATTCATACGGTGTCGTCTCAACGGATTTCGACGGAGCCCTATTTGAAGTGAATGCGGCAGTCTCTAAAGCATAGCCCCAAAATGACAGCGGTAAATCGGTAAGAGACATCATAGATCGCACCATATCTAATAGAGTGCGATTACGACGTTCGGACACACCATTACGCTGAGGTGTTCCAGGCGGCGTGAGTTGTGAAACTATTCCACATTTTCTTACGTGTGTACCAAATTCGTGACTCAAGTATTCTCCTCCACGATCTGATCGCAAAAACTTGATTTTTCTGTCACGTTGATTCTCAACCTCACTCTGAAATTCCTTGAACTTTTCAAAGGTTTCAGACTTGTGTTTCATTAAGTAGATATACCCATATCTACTCAAGTCATCAGTGACGGTGGGAACATAACGATAGCCACCACGAGCCTCAACACTCATTGGACCGCACACATCAGTATGTATGATTTCCAATAGGTTGGTTGCTCGCTCCATTGTTCCTGAGAACGGAGTCTTGGTCATCTTACCCATGAGGCATGGTTCGCACGTGTCAAATGATTCATAATCAAGAGACTCTAAAAGTCCATCTGTATGGAGCTTCTTCATGCGTTTGACACCTATGTGACCAAGGCGGCAGTGCCACAAGTATGTGGGACTATCATTATCAACCTTACATCTTTTGGCATTCACACTATGAATATGTGTAGCATTACGCTCGAGATTCATTAAGAATAAACCATTCACCATAGGAGCATGACCATAAAACATATCTCTCATATAAATAGAACAACCATTATTCTCTGATTTAAATGAGTAGCCATCTCGTATTAAACGAGATCCTGATACAATGTTCATGCTCAAACTTGGCACTAAATAACAATTATTGAGGTTCAAAACTAATCCCATAGGTAAATATAGAGGTAGCGTGCCGACGGCGATCACATCGACCTTGGAACCATTCCCGACGCGCATCGTCACCTCATCCTTCGCCAATCTCCGCTTATTCCGTAGCTCCTACTTTGAGTTATAAATGTGAGCAACTGCACCGGTATCAAATACCCAGGAGCTACTACGAGTATTGGTAAGGTACACATCAATTACATGTATATCACATATACCTTTCGTTTTGCCAGCCTTCTTGTCCGCTAAGTATTTGGGGCAGTTCCGCTTCCAGTGACCACTTCCCTTGCAATGAAAACACTCAGTCTCGGGCTTGGGTCCATTCTTTGGCTTCTTCCCGGCAGCTTGCTTACCGGGCGCGGCAACTCCCTTGCCATCCTTCTTAAAGTTCTTCTTACCCTTGCCTTTCTTGAACTTAGTGGTTTTATTCACCATCAACACTTGATGGTCCTTTTTGACTTCTACCTCTGCTGATTTCAGCATTGCAAATACTTCAGGAATGGTCTTTTCCATCCCCTGCATATTGAAGTTCATCACAAAGCTCTTGTAGCTTGGTGGAAGCGGCTGGAGGATTCTGTCAATGACCGCGTCATCCGGGAGATTAACTCCCAGCTGAGTCAAGCGGTTATGTAACCCAGACATAGTGAGTATGTGCTCACTGATAGAACTATTTTAGCTGAAGAACTTGTCGGAGACTTCATATCTCTCGACCCGGGCATGAGCTTGGAAAACCATTTTCAGCTCTTCGAACATCTCATATGCTCCGTGTCGCTCAAAACGCTTTTGGAGCCCCGGTTCTAAGCTGTAAAGCCTGCCGCACTGAACGAGGGAGTAATCATCAGCACGTGTCTGCCAAGCGTTCATAACGTCTTGGTTCTGTGGGACGGGTGCATCACCTAGCGGTGCTTCTAGGACATAATCTTTCTTGGCAGCTATGAGGATGATCCTCAGGTTCCGGACCCAGTCCGTATAGTTGCTGCCATCGTCTTTCAGCTTGGTTTTCTCTAGGAACGCGTTGAAGTTGAGGACAACGTTGGCCATTTGATCTACAAGACATATTGTAAAGATTTTAGACTAAGTTCATGATAATTAAGTTCATCTAATCAAATTATTCAATGATCTCCCACTTAGATAGACATCCCTCCAGTCATCTAAGTATAACATGATCCGAGTTAACTGGGCCGTGTCCGATCATCATGTGAGACGGACTAGTCAACATCGGTGAACATCTTCATGTTGATCGTATCTTCTATACGACTCATGCTCGACCTTTCGGTCTTCTGTGTTTCGAGGCCATGTCTGTACATGCTAGGCTCGTCAAGTCAACCTAAGTGTTTCGCGTGTGTAAATCTGTCTTACACCCGTTGTATGTGAACATTGGAATCTATCACACCCGATCATCACATGGTGCTTCGAAACAACGAACTGTCGCAATGGTGCACAGTTAGGGGGAACACTTTCTTGAAATTATTATGAGGGATCATCTTATTTACTACCGCCGTTCTAAGTAAACAAGATGCAAAAACATGATAAACATCACATGCAATCAAATAATAATAATAGTGACATGATATGGCCAATATCACATAGCTCCTTTGATCTCCATCTTGGGGCTCCATGATCATCTTGTCACCGGCATGACACCATGATCTCCATCATCGTGTCTCCATGAAGTTGCTCGCCAACTATTACTTCTACTACTATGGCTAACGCGTTTAGCAATAAAGTAAAGTAATTTACATGGCGTTTCTCAATGACACGCAGGTCATACAAAAAATAAAGACAACTCCTATGGCTCCTGCCGGTTGTCATACTCATCGACATGCAAGTCGTGATTCCTATTACAAGAACATGATCTCACACATCACATATATATCATTCATCATTCATCACAACTTTGGCCATATCACATCACAAATCACTTGCTGCAAAAACAAGTTAGACGTCCTCTAATTGTTGTTGCAAGTTTTACGTGGCTGCAAAAGGGTTCTAGCAAGAACGTTTTCTTACCTACGTAATAGTCACAACGTGATTTGTCAACTTCTATTTACCCTTCATAAGGACCCTTTTCATCGAATCCGCTCCAACTAAAGTGGGAGAGACAGACACCCGCTAGCCACCTTATGCAACTAGTGCATGTCAGTCGGTGGAACCAGTCTCACGTAAGCGTACGTGTAAGGTCGGTCCAGGCCGCTTCATCCCACAATACCGTTGAAGCAAGATAAGACTAGTAGCGGCAAGAAAGTTGACAACATCTACGACCACAACAAATTGTGTTCTACTCGTGCAAGGAGAACTACGCATAGACCTAGCTCATGATGCCACTGTTGGTGAACGTTGCAGAAAACAAAAAATTTCCTACGGTTTCACTAAGATCCATCTATGAGTTCATCTAGCAACGAGTGATCGGATTGCATCTACGTACCTTTGTAGATCACGCGTGGAAGCGTTCAAAGAACGGGGATGAGGAAGTCGTACTCGACGTGATCCAAATCACCGGAGATCCTAGCACCGAACGGACGGCACCTCCGCGTTCAACACACGTACGGTCAGCGTGACATCTCCTCCTTCTTGATCCAACAAGGGGGAAGGTGAGGTTGAGGAAGATGGCTCCAGCAGCAGCACGACGGCGTGGTGGTGGTGGAGCAGCAGTACTCCGACAGGGCTTCGCCAAGCTCGTGACGGAGAAGGAGATGTGTTGGGGAGGGGAGGGGCTGCACCTTGGATGTGCTCTGCAGCCCTCCCCCCACCCCTCTATTTATAGGGGAAGGGGGAAGGGGGCCGGCCCCCTCTAGATGAGATCTAGAGGGGGGGGGCAAGGGGAGGGGGGCTTGCCCCCCAAGCAAGGGGGCGCCCCCCTTTAGGGTTTCCCCCAACCCTAGGCGCATGGGCCCTAGGGGGAGTGGCGCCCCAGCCCACTTTGGGCTGGATCCCTTCCTCATACAGCCCATAAGGCCCTCCGGGAGAGGTGGCCCCTCCCGGTGGACCCCCGAAACCCCTCCGGTGGCCCCGGTACAATACCGATATGCCCCCGAACCTTTTCGGTGACCGTATGACAACTTCCCATATATAATTCTTTACCTTCGGATTATTGCGGAACTCCTCGTGACGTCCAGGATCTCATCCAGGACTCCGAACAACTTTCGGATTACTGCATACTCATATCTATACAACCCTAGCGTCACCGAACCTTAAGTGTGTAGACCCTACGGGTTCGGGAGACAAGCAGACATGACCGAGACGACTCTCTGGTCAATAACCAACAGCAGGATCTGGATACCCATGTTGGCTCCCACATGCTCCTCGATGATCTCATCGGATGAACCACGATGTCGAGGACCTAATCAATCCCGTACTCAATTCCCTTTGTCAATCGGTACGTTACTTGCCCGAGACTCGATCGTCGGTATCCCAATACCTTGTTCAGTCTCGTTACCGGCAAGTCACTTTACTCGTACCGTAATGCATGATCCCGTGATCAACCACTTGATCACATTGAGCTCATTATGATGATGCATTACCGAGTGGGCCAGAGATACCTCTCCGTCATACGGAGTGACAAATCCCAGTCTCGATTCGTGCCAACCCAACAGACACTTTCGGAGATACCTGTAATGCACCTTTATAGTCACCCAGTTACGTTGTGACGTTTGGCACACCCAAGGCACTCCTACGGTATTCGGGAGTTGCACAATCTCATGGTCTAAGGAAATGATACTTGACATCCATAAAAGCTACAGCAAACGAACTACACGATCTTTGTGCTATGCTTAGGTTAGGGTCTTGTCCATCACATCATTCTCCTAATGATGTGATCCCGTTATCAATGACATCCCCATGTCCAGAGCCAGGAAACCATGACTATTTGTTGATCAACGAGCTAGTCAACTAGAGGCTCACTACGGACACATTATGGTCTATGTATTCACACATGTATTACGATTTCCGGACAATACAATTATAGCATGAATAATAGACAATTATCATGAACAAGGAAATATAATAATCATTTTATTATTGCCTCTAGGGCATATTTCCAACAGATGGATCTTTCCGTCACAGGCGTGCGACGGTTCTGCACGGGCGATGGTGGTTCCAGCAGCGGCGCGGTGCTTCGGGCGGCGCAGCTCCAGGTGGTGAGGGAGCAGTGGCGCGACCGCTTGGTGGCGGGCTGGCGCGGCGGCGCCCTCCCGGCCCATATTTGGGCCCTTTGGGGCCCATCTGGGTCTGGGCGAGCCAGACTCGGCCCTCGCCTGTGATGGTAACGGCGGACGGAGATGCGGCTCGTGTAGGGGGGTGCAGAGGCGGTGGCACGCCCACTGCAGCGCGACGACGGGTGCTTCACGAGCCATTTCAAGCTCTGTCGGGCCTACGTGCCTGGTGTGCTCCTCTTGCTGCATTCGGTCGGTGACCGCCGATGGCGGTGGAGGTGGTTCCCTCCCGCGTGGCAGTGGACTCTGCTGCTTCTTGTTCCCGGCTGCTTCCTCTCGACCCGTCGGTCCCGCTTCGATCCCCATGGAGAGACGGTGGTGGTGGCTCCAAGACTGTGGTGGCGCGTGTTCGATGGGCGACGAGTTTGGTGGAGCGTGACGGATCAGTCAGGGTGATGGGTGTGTGGTGGACGGGAGAAATCCCTGTTGGCTTGGCCGACACTGACGCGCGACGCCCGTGGGTGCCGTCGTTCCTTCCTAAAGGCGTCGGGTACCCCCCTCACCCACCCCCTCTCGCGTACCGGGGGAAACCCTAGGACCTGTGCGGGCAACAACGTCGTCGTCATCGTATTCCTTCTTGAAGGTGTTGCTCGGTATGCATGGGTCCGAAGCGCTAGGAGTGTGGTGGTTATCTCCGGAGGGCACAGCGGTTGCGGATCATCGTCGTTTCCGTTGATCCGACTATGTTGTCATTCTTTTCTTTTGTATTTATTCTTCCGTTTCTTTTGGGCATGACTGCTGCTTCCGCCCCAATATCTATCGTTGGTTGTATCGGTTGGTTGCTATACAAAGTGGGGAAACCCCTTTTCAGAGAAAACAAACCGCCTCAGGCCATGTTACTTTTGTGCTAGGGCTTGAGAGGACTCGGGCCTTGGGGAAGACTAGCCTAACACGCTGGGTGGATTGGGTGTTACGCCACCGCCGCCTGCCGGCCGGCAACGACCCCGATTTCCCGCACCAGCCGCCGCGCTGCTGCTGCTGCATCCTGCGACTGCCGTCCTGACCTGACCTGCACAGAGAAGAGTCACTAGCCTCCGCTCTTCGCTGAAGTGATGTTGCCCGGGAAGCCCTCGGCTCGCCAGCGGAGGGTGAGTCAAAGTTGGAATAGCGGTGGTCATCGGCTAGGTTTGTGCCTGCGTGAAGCCAAAGCGGGGCGCTATTTGCTTGAGAGGACCAGGTAATAAGTATCCCTATGCGCCTCTCGTTTCCATGATTAATCAATCTGGTTCCTACGCATTGCATATATAGTCACAATTTTTAGATGGGTATACACTATACATCTCGATTCTGAAATTTTAGGACCAAGGCCATAACCAAAATCGCATTTATATAGTTTTAGGACACTAATATTCATCAGACGTGTGGCACAATGGACATCCGATCACACGATTTGTCCGGTCATACCCAGGAGCCAGCTCACACCATCCTATGTGTGCTAACATTAACACTGCCCACACTGTGTCGCACAGTAATAGCGATTAGCTGCTCGCTAATTTTTTCTGCTCTGTAACTACCTATGGTTTGCTTTTTTTGACACAGTGCTTCCGTTAGCTAGGCCCGTGTACTCTTTTACATGCGATTGGACACAAAAGGTCCAACTTTCAAGAAAATTACAAAGGAAAGCAGCCCACTATATGGAAGCAGGCCAGCCTAGAACTACGCACATACGTAGTTCACATCTCGTCCAACCGCTTCGTTTCCAATTTGGTCCTGCGGTCGAACCTGTTGCCAGCCGCCTGCTAGATGGTGATCTATCGAATCTCTCTGACGAGAAGGAAGGGGACACGAAGGGGCCGCCTGCTAGATGGCGATCTATCGAATCTCCCTGTCGAGAAGGAAGGGGACACCAAGGGGCCGCCATGTCGATCTACCGGCGCAATCTGGCCGGCCGGCCGCACCGGTGAGCGAACAAACGAAGGGAAAAGGGTTAGTTTGATTTTAGAATTCAGTTTTGTTATTTCACACCTAGATGTAAAATAGCTATTTCATATCTAAATCCTAGACCATTGGATCCTTATTGTCTTTAATATTAGCGCAAACCGTTTTGTTTCGTTCGTGCGCTTGCTCGCTCCTAGTTGTCGCGTGTCGCCGGCCGCGTACTGCTCCTTACGAGTGTGGCGGGCCGTTGTCGTTTTTTCGCTTTATTGGCTGAGTGGGCTGTGTTCTGTTTGTCCACAATGAATGTTTTGACAGCCCAACTAAGTGAGTGGATTGTTCAATGGAGGAACTGCCCCGTTTCATCCTCTCACCCACTTGTATTTCATCACCCGCTCTTTTTTCTCCACACAATATGTCAGGACCCGATCCTAAGTCACACCGATCTAGCATGTAACACATCATATCATTTCGTGGCTTCACGCATGGTATTCCCACGGGTGGCACCTTATCTGGCCCGGGACCGTTTGCACCTTTTGGCTCACGTATATGGTAGTGTCGCTAGAATCCATATCACAAAGAACACGGGCCGACATGACTAGTCGTAAACCCAAAGTGACACTAACTTATAAAGACAGGCATACATGACCCAGCAACGAACGTGTCGGTCATCAGCGAGTGAATCCGGGCTGTAGCAGATGGGCTAACAGGACTCCGGAGAATCCGGGCTGTAGAAGGCTAATAGGACTCCGGTAGACACTGCGTGACATTTCCCTTGACAGACACAGAAACAAAGGACACATGCCGGCCAGCCTAAGTGTTCCAGAGCAGTAGCAAGCTACCATGGCTCAGTGGAAGCACTAGGAGACATTTCCCGGTAAAAGAGGCTACCAAGGATAAACAACTAGGTTGTCGGATCCCACACATACCAAGCATTTCAAATCATACAACACTGCATCACAACAGAACTTTACAACTCAAAGTATTTATTCATTATTAGGCTCTGAGGAGCCAAGTATTACAATCATGGGTCTGATGACCCAACATACAGAGCATGCAAGCAACGTGCACATGCGGAAGTTTAACTTGTCTGAGTACAGACAACTACAAATGAAAAAGGCTGAGAAGCCTGGCTATCTACAAGACCATGCCGAGGGCACAAGATCGTAGCTGAGGTAACAACCTAAACGACGAAGTCTACGCGGAACTACTAGTGAGACTGAAGTCTCTCTGCAAAACACAAATTAAGGAAACGTGAGTACAAATGTACCCAGCAGAATTACATCAGAACTATCTACATATGCATCAGTATCAACAAAGAGGGTGGTGGAGTTTAACTGCAGCAAGTCAGCTTTGACTCGGTGGCTATCCTGAACTACGACTGCAAGTAACTATTTTATTGAGGTGGCGTACACGAGTCCACATATTCACCAATCAATACACCACTATGGATCCGCTCCCGTCTTCCTACGAGAATGCCATCCATGGCACTCACGCTTATCTTGCACATTTTATAGTATCCACTTTCACTTGTCTATGAACTGTACAGGCAACCCAGAAGTCCTTTACCGCGGACGCGGCTATTTGAATATATGATGTTAACCCTGCAGGGGTGTACTTCACACACGCTCTCGCCACTTACCGCCCTGTACACGTTATGTATCTCGGCAACCTTCAAGCGGAAGCCTGGCGAGGGTGTCGGCCACAACCTTCACACAAGTCCCTAGTCCAAGTTTATCGCCTATTCAGGTTCCATCTGCAGAGGGTCCGGTCGAGGTTTCCACATACGGCCCCGAACGATGTGTTCAGGGTTCCCGGGTCACCAAACGGGCGACTCGGTACACCGGGCCACGTGCCTACTGCATCACAACCCAAACCTCGGGTCAGTGCTGCGCACGGCCTCCAGCATACTACAAACACCAGAAACTACTTGCAACTCCCGTACAGAGGACAGGGCGGTTAATAAGTCGAGAGGGTCAATTAAGTATCCCAATGAGTGGTAGTAGGTGTTCATGGATCACAAACACATAACTCAGTTTCCGAGGACGGCTTCAATGAGACAACCCACCATGTACTTTTATATTCCGAGGACGGCTTCAATGAGACAACCCACCATGTACTCCTACATGGCCTCTCACCGCTACCTTTACCAAATCGTGTTCACACACTTAGCTCTCAATAGTAAGACATGTTCACCACATTCCAATTCATCCCCGATGAATCGGACCTGACTCCACTCTAAGCAGTAGCAGGCATGACAACAAGCATGAATGATTAGGCACATCAGGGCTCAAACAACTCCTACTCATGCTAGTGGGTTTCATCTATTTACTGTGGCAATGACAGGTCATGCAAAGGAAACGGGTTCAACTACCGCAGCATGTAATAGTTGAATCGTTATTGTCTAATGCAGTAAAAGAGAGCAGGAGCGAGAGAGTGGGATTGTATCAGAATGAACAAGTGGGTTTTGCTTGCCTGACACTTCTGAAGATAGTATAGCTCTTCATCGATGTCATCGAACTGATCGTCAGAACACGTCTACTAAGAGGGAACAACACCGGCAAACAGAGAAGGAACACAATCAATGCAATGCGACAATATGATGCATGAATGTGACATGGTAATATGATATGATTTGAGCTAATGTAGCTAGCAACAGAAGGGTTTGGGTTGATTTGAACCAAAGGTTCAAATTCAAATTCAAACTATGAATTTCCAAAGTGCATTAACATTTTTGATCTAAACAGCAAGGTTAAGTTGTTTATACATGCATGAAACCAATACAGATGGATAGATTAGATTTTTTTGATCATTTTTCATATATAACTTATTTCATTCTGAGTTATAGATTATTTTCTATGATTTTCTGAAGTTTTAACTAATTTCTGGAATTTCATGGTTATTTCGAATTAGAATAAATCCATAAAAGGATTTACTGTGTCAGCCAACGGCAAGCTCGGGGAGGCGGAGATGGCGGCGAATCGACGTGTACGGCTTCGGGACACCGAGGAGGAAGAAGATGAAGCAGCCGGCGATGCAGGCCGTCCCAGCACTCGGGGCTAGGGTGGGGCGAAGCGGCGGACGATGGCGGAGCTTACAGCCGAGGTGGGGAGGCAAGGGGAGCACGGTGGCCGTGGCTATGGCGGCAGCGAGCTCGTGGGCGTCTCGGACATGGCGGAGAGGGCTAGAGGGAGGCGAGGGGGAGAGTAGCAGGGCGGTCAGTGCGCGCGGCCCATCCTTAGCCACCTCTCCTCTTCTCCGTAAAGGCCCACTAAGGCCCATTTACCTCCCGGGGGGGTCCGGTAACCTCCCGGTACTCCGGTAAAATCCCAATTTCACCCGGAACACTTCCGATATCCAAGCATAGGCTTCCAATATATCAATCTTCATGTCTCAACCATTTCGATACTCCTCGTCATGTCCGTGATCATATCCGGAACTCCGAACAACCTTCGGTACATCAAAACATATAAACTCATAGTAAAACTGTCATCGTAACGCTAAGCGTGCGGACCCTATGGGTTCGAGAACTATGTAGACATGACCGAGACACATCTTCGGTCAATAACCAATAGCGGAACCTGGATGCTCATATTGGCTCCCACATATTTTACGAAAATCTTTATTGGTCAGACTGCATAACAACATACGTTGTTCCCTTTGTCATCGGTATGTTACTTGCCCGAGATTCAATCGTCGGTATCTCAATACCTAGTTCAATCTCGTTACCGGCAAGTCTCTTTACTCGTTCCGTAATACATCATCCCGCAACTAACTCATTAGTTGCAATGCTTGCAAGGCTTAAGTGATGTGCATTACCGAGAGGGCCCAGAGATACCTCTCCGACAATCGAAGTGACAAATCCTAATCTCGAAATACGCCAACCCAACAAGTACCTTCAGAGACACCTGTAGAGCACCTTTATAATCATCCAGTTATGTTGTGTCGTTTGGTAGCACACAAAGTGTTCCTCCGGTAAACGGGACTTGCATAATCTCATAGTCATAGGAACATGTATAAGTCATGAAGAAAGCAATATCAACATACTAAACGATCGTGAGCTAAGCTAACAGAATGGGTCATGTCAATCACATCATTCTCCTAATGATGTGATCTCGTTAATCAAATGACAACTCATGTCTATGGCTAGGAAACATAACCATCTTTGATCAACGAGCTAGTCAAGTAGAGGCATACTAGTGACACTCTGTTTGTCTATGTATTCACACATGTATCATGTTTTCGGTTAATACAATTCTAGCATGAATAATAAAAATTAATCATGATATAAGGAAATAAATAATAACTTTAATATTGCCTCTAGGGCATATTTCCGTCACTATCATGAGATCACATTCATGGAAGGCGTGACAACAAAATCGATGCTCTGAAAATGCTACTTTCGGAAGCATTATGGAGCACTGATTTTGTATTTTTTTCCCATGCTTTCCACGAATACGATCTCATGATGAAAATTTGCAAACACTTACAACACTTGTTAAAGCATACCAGAAAAAATTCAGATTTTTTTTGAATTTACAGTTCATCCAGGCTCAAATGAGCTCGATCGAGCTCAGAAGGCTACTTCCGTATGTTTTACCTCCTTTTTTAGGCAACATCATGCTTTACCTGATGCTCGCATAGAGGACTGTAGGTGAGTGCGCGCCTTCAATCAAAATTGGAGACGAAAACAAGAAAAGGGAAAGTGATGTGCAGGACTGTGCTTTCAAAACAAACCGCCTGAAAGCGCAATCCATACGGCCCTTTTCCCTCCCCTTCCCCGAGACGCTCCCACGAGCGCCATCGGGCAGATCCCTAGCCGCAGGCCCCTACCCTCCTCTTCGGCCTCTTCCTCCCTCGCCGCCGGCCCGAATCGCTGTCGGGCGAAGCCTGGCCTGCGTGGGGGGCGGAGGGGTCGACCCTCCCCTTCCTCGCGGAACCGCGGCCAGCGTGGGACAGCTGCCGCTGGAGGCGCCGGGCTATGGCGGGGCCTGGTGGTGCTGCTTCGGGCGTGCCCGGTGGCGGCGGTTCGGCGGCCCTGTGAGGCCTTGGGGTGGCGCTGCGGCTGCCAGGAGGTGCATGCGTGGGCGCGGATCGGTGCCGTTGGGCTGCAAATCTGAAGCCAGGCAGCATGGGCGGCGGCTAGGGTCTGGCTATGGGCTCCCGGCGGCAGCGGATGGTGTTGGTGAATGTTGCAGAAAACAAAAAATTTCCTACAGTTTCACCAAGATCCATCTATGAGTTCATCTAGCAACGAGTGACCGGATTGCATCTACATACCTTTGTAGATCACGCGCGGAAGCGTTCAAAGAACGGGGATGAGGAAGTCGTACTCGAGGTGATCCAAATCACCGGAGATCCTAGCGTCGAACGGACGGCACCTCCACGTTCAACACACGTACGGTCAGCGTGACGTCTCCTCCTTCTTGATCTAGCAAGGGTGAAGGAGAGGTTGAGGAAGATGGCTCCAGCAGCAGCACGACGGCGTGGTGGTGGTGGAGCAGCAGTACTCCGGCAGGGCTTCGCCAAGCTCGTGACGGAGGAGGAGATGTGTTGGGGAGGGGAGGGGCTGCGCCTTGGATGTGCTCTACAGCCCTCCCCTCACCCCTCTATTTATAGGGGAAGGGGGAAGGGGGCCGGCCCCCTCTAGATGAGATCTAGAGGGGGGGCGGCGGCCAAGGGGAGGGGGGCTTGCCCCCCAAGCAAGGGGGCGCCCCCCTTTAGGGTTTCCCCCAACTCTAGGCGTATGGGACCTAGGGGGAGTGGCTCCCCAGCCCACTTTGGGCTGGATCCCTTCCTCATACAGCCCATAAGGCCCTCCGGGAGAGGTGGCCCCTCCCGGTGGACCCCCGGAACCCCTTCGGTGGCCCCGGTACAATACCGATATGCCCCCGAACCTTTCCGGTGACCGTATGACAACTTCTCATATATAATTCTTTACCTTCGGATTATTCCGGAACTCCTCGTGACGTCCAGGATCTCATCCAGGACTCCGAACAACTTTCGGATTACTGCATACTCATATCTATACAACCCTAGCGTCACCGAACCTTAAGTGTGTAGACCCTACGGGTTCGGGAGGCAAGCAGACATGACCGAGACGACTCTCTGGTCAATAACCAACAGCAGGATCTGGATACCCATGTTGGCTCCCACATGCTCGTCGATGATCTCATCGGATGAACCACGATGTCGAGGACCTAATCAATCCCGTACTCAATTCCCTTTGTCAATCGGTACGTTACTTGCCCGAGACTCGATCGTCGGTATCCCAATACCTTGTTCAGTCTCGTTACTGGCAAGTCACTTTACTCGTACCGTAATGCATGATCCCGTGATCAACCACTTGATCACATTGAGCTCATTATGATGATGCATTACCGAGTGGGCCCAGAGATACCTCTCCGTCATACGGAGTGACAAATCCCAGTCTCGATTCGTGCCAATCCAACAGACACTTTCGGAGATACCTGTAATGTACCTTTATAGTCACCCAGTTACGTTGTGACGTTTGGCACACCCAAGGCACTCCTACGGTATCTGTCGTGGATTTGTCACGACAGATGTCCTAGCGAAAGGACTTAGTCGTGGAGCCATCGCTACGAGTTTACTTGAAGGGGTTAAAGCGGACACAAAGACACGAAGGGTTTATACTAGTTCGGCCCCTTCGATGAAGGTAAAAGCCTACGTCTAGTTGTGATGGAATTGATGTGGTCTCGATGGCTAGGGAGCAAACAAGCTTCGCCTAGACTCGAGTTGTTGTCGTTGTCTCCCTTGAACCGCCGCCGGGTCGTCCCCTTATATACACGGGTGATGCCCGTCGGTCCATAGAGTCCCAACCGGTTCATATTCGTATCCCGGTTGGTATCTCTCTATTCCTAACTTACAATACAAGTTATACATCAGGTCGGTTTTACGGCTACAGATTCTAAACCGACTACAGGCCTTGGGCCTTCACCTGCTTATACCATTATGAAGTTAACCCGGCCCAAGTAGGCCGGTTTACGCCTAGTGGCAATATCCCCAACATTAGGCCCCATATTGATTTGAACTGGTTCATGTCAATCCTTCACAAAATCTTGTATCTTGGACATCTTCTGGTAATTGGTAAACCGCCATGTTGTCATCATTTCTGGTTGTTGTAAACCGGCATGACGTCATCATGAAATTTGTCATTTATAACGCCCTCTTTTAACGGCAGCTCCTGGATCCGCGCGCTTGACCTAGCTCTGTTGCCTTTATAAATAAGACCGAAGGGTCATTTCTTTCCTTTCTTCTTCTTCCTCACGTCGCCGAATTTGGAGCTCCGCCACCGCCGTCGACCTCTGCCTCGCCTCAGGCCGTTGCATCAACCTGAACGTACCAGAGTATTGCGGCACCTTCCCGCATCTTCTCCGTTCCCGGTAAGCTTTCTCCTCTTCTTAACCTAGATCCGTTCTTAGGGTTCCATGTTCGTGCTGTGTTCATCACGCGCTCATATCTGTTCTCTGATCTTGAATGAATCCGCGAACTCTTGATGTGTTTAGTAGCGATCCCTAAGCATCCGCTTGCAACTTCTCATCTAATCCCATAGATTTCCCGCACATATCCGCTCAATGGTTCACTTCTGTTTCCGCCTTACTCTTCGAAATATTTCCTGTTTTGTGAGCTTGCTGTAGATCCGCGGCTGTAACTCGATTTTGTGAAACTTGTTTCTGCATACACAATTATCCATAGTTTCAATTGCTTCCGACGCCTAGATCAGGCGGTTTAACTTTACCATAGAAAAAACTGCTAAACCGGTATCTATCATTAGTCCCCTGGTTGAACCGCCAGAATCCATTTGACGCCGCATTGTAGAAAACCGGTTTATAGGTACGGCCGCCGGTTTATCGTAGTTAGATTAACACCTTTTTTTATCCGGCATGTCCTTGAACTGGATTACCTATTTCTTGTAGATCTCGTCATGGCAAAACAAGTGTATGAGTGCAACTGGGTTCCCTCTCGCGTCACAGAATCACAGTTGGACGATCTAGTCCTGATCGGCGCTTTGGATAGTAAAGATACGATCCACTGGAGGGTTCCTAGAGATGAATGTCCTCCTACGCCCCAGGAAGGAGAGGTCGTGGTCTTCGTAGATCATATGGCACGGGGCTTCAAACTGCCCGGCTCTAAATTTTATCGGGATGTGTTAGCCAACTTTCAACTCCGTCCACAGGATATTGGCCCCAACTCTGTCACCAATCTATGTCACTTTCAAGTACTTTCTGAGGCATACCTTCAAGAGGAGCCTTCAGTCGAGTTATTTAGAGATCTCTTTCATCTGAACCGCCGTACTGAATTCACTGACGGCCCTAATACCGAACTGGGCGGTATGGCCATTCAGAAAAGGAAAGAAATCACCTATCCCCACGTCAAACTCCATACTCACCCCAAGGAGTGGAACGCAACTTGGTTTTATTGCAAGGATACCTCCCCTGACAATGAAAATCCCTTGCCTGGCTTCCGTCCAGAACGGCTCAGCAACACTCACCCTTTTCCACAAAGGCTAAGCGCCAAGGAGAGAATTAAATATGCTCCTCAACTGTCCAAGCTCCGGGCCTTCATGGCCAATGGTTTAACAGGAATAGACCTTGCACGCTGCTGGATATCATGGAGCATTTTGCCTCTAAGCCGGCGCCCCAATTTGATGTGCAAGTATACTGATAGTGTCGATGACCCACTCCGACACACTAAAATCCAACTCCCTGATGACGAAGTCACAGAATCTGTGAAAAAGATGCTGAATGAACCGGAGCACCTCTGTGCTCAAACCGGTCTGCCTCCTTACTGCACCACCAACAAACGCCAGCGGTAATATTTTAATTGCTCTATTGTTGAACCGGTTACTGTTTTATATGTTTAACATTGAATTACTGCTGATCCAGGGCGATAATCCGTTTTGGAGCAAGAAACTTCCTCAAGACAAAACGGAGAAGGTAGGACGGCCAACCCGGCCCAAGACCAAGGTTATCAAGAAACCAGCTCATAAGAGAAAAACCACCGCTTCATCTGACCCAGCCATTGATGATGATGTGGGTAATCCGGATCTTGAGGTAGAACTTGATTCACTTGGCTTGCTTTTTACACGCCTTATTGATGATAATGCTTGTCAGGATGACGCTGAAGCCAGCAATGCGGGTTTCGTTGAGGTAACCATTCTCTCTTCCGATTCAGAAATCTTGCCTTTGCCAAAATTTCGCCGGGCAAACCGGAAAGTTAAATTTTCTCATCCTCTTGCTTATCTGGATTCCCAATTTCTTATGAAGACCCAGCAACACGAAGCTCGCCGCACAACCCGGCACAGTGGCCAGGTAGTTACCTCTGCCGGTTTACCAAACAGTCCGGTTCGAAAACGCCGCTCCGAGGTCTCCGACCTTTTTATTGATTTAAATCGTAAAGCGGGTTTCTTCCGTCAACCTCTTAATCCATCCGACTCCGATTATCAGGTCACTTCTCATTCATCGTCTGGTGAATCGTCAGCCACTCAGCTACCACCTTTGAAAACAGTTGCTGGGTAAGTTAAACTGAACATATGCTTCCAGTATACCGCATAATGGATTATGCTTTTCCTTGACTTTTTGTTTTTCTTTCAGGGCTAAACCGAAACCAAGCAAGAAGGCCCGCCTGGATAAAGCGACTGAAGAAGATGTAGCCCCAGAACATGACCAAGCGCCGGATCGTGAAATGTTTACTTCTGAAGATATCCCCAATGATCCTCCTTTGCAAGACGACGTTATTCCTGAAGAAGGGCTTGTTAATACTCCAGCCTCTGCCGATCCGCCTGCCAGCTCCATCCAGATTGAGAAATCCCACACTCCTGCTGACCAAACGGCCGCACCAACACAAACTGGCGAGTCCAAAGATGATGATGTTGTGATTACCGGTGTGGGCCGCTCTGAACCCGGGAATCCTGTCACCCTTACCAAGCATACCATCAAAGAGGATATTTCCGCTTTGAACAAAGGAAAATGGGATGTTGAACTAGAGACATATGCTGCTCTGAGTGCCCAAGATCTTCACTCTGGCTATTTAAACCGGCTTTACACTAGCCGTGACTGTGAAGCTGGCCTGGTCAAAATGATGAGGGATAAATTTGAGGTAACTTACTTTTTTTTCCTTGCTGCCATTACCTCCATCCTTCTATCCCCCAAGGGCCGGTTTGTAACGTTGGTCAAACCGGGACTTGATCCTGAACATTCTTGAAACCGATCGGTATAGCCCGCAAGAACCGGTCTAACTTAACATAAGTAAACCGAGGCTCCAATAGAGAACTGTCCTTAGAACATAACTTGATCAAATAGCCATTAGCCCCCAAGTGCCAAGTTGAATACTTGTATTGAGCTTGGGACTTTGTGATCGAGTAATATATAAAAATTGAAGGTGCATTAGCCCCCAAGTATCAGGCATATAACTTTGTTATGTGGTTGATACTTCAACTCCTTGGATCGCCTGTGCAAAGCTTAAACGCTGTCTGTGTGCAGGCTGAGGTGAAAATCAAGGAGGACCGAGTTGCCGATTTGCAAGAGGCCTTGAAAACCCAGCAGGCTGAAACAGATAAGGCAAAGCAAGAATTAACCAGCGCTTTGAGCACTGCTGAACGGCTGAAAGAAGGCTTCAAGAAAGAGCGGGCTGACTGGGCCACTGAGAAGGCCGGTTTAACCAAAAGAGCGGAAAATGCTGAAGCTGCCCTTAAACCGGTGGTGGATGAACTGACAGCCGTACAACAGCAAATACACTCCATGACTGCTGCAGTCTTTGGTAAGCTCCTTGTAACTTCTGTGATAATTTGAACCTGCTATAGCGTAAATCCGGTTTGATACCATTCCAATCTTGTTGTAGGCACACGTATTGGGCACTTAGGAAATGATGTGCGGAAGAAATTAAAAGCTGCCTACACCTTGGTGGAACAATTATATACCGGAGCCCAACGGATCATCACCACAGCTTCTCACAACAACCCGAAACCCTCTTTAATCCAGGACACTCTTAGCAAGTTGTCAATGCTTCCAGCCCGGATTGAAGAGCTGAAAAAATCCGCTGCCCGAACCGGAGCCATGGGTACCAGATTTTGATCCTGTGGAAGCAGCTCAAGGCTATCCCAGCCTGAAAGAAGATGGCTCTGAATTCAACGAAGAGGATTTAAGGGCAATAAACCGTGCAGTGCGCCCTCTGGCTTGCCAGCTAGCTGAAGAGGCAGATTTGACGCATTATCAAGCGCAATATAACGAGCAAAACAAGCGAGTACCTGCCCCAACTGTTGAAGCGGAGAATCTGATCCCTCCAATCCGTAAGCACACTTATGCCCCTGGTATTGAACCGTCTTCCTTGATCCATGAAGAAGCTGTTTTCCAAGCCTTAATGGGAATCGACTGGACCACTGTTGATTTCCAGCCAATGGGTAGAGACGAGGAAGCTGAAGCGGCGGAGGATGAGGAGCAGGCTTGAACCAGAAGCCGGTTTGGAGAGCTGTTTGTAATACCTTCCGAAAAGAACAATGATCTTATTTGGGTACCGTGTTGCCCTGTAATAGGATAGTTAATGCTTCTAACTGGAATATGCCTTCGTGCATAAGTACTGAAGCTTTCGTTTGAAGAACTCCAATTCATATTTCCTGCAATCAGAAAAATTTGAACTTCGGTGGCGGTTATACCACCAGCCGGTTTATGATCCTGATATGTGTATCAGTAATATAACAAATATATGATACATAAATACCTGCCATGTTTGGGTATGAAGCTGGCTTAGCCAAGCCTGAAGCGGCGGTTTTATAAACCATTACCGTCGAAAGAAAAAAAAAGGTGGGAGAAAATAGCTCCCGTATAAATCATACTGAATCAATACGAGCCCCCTTGTTACTCCATGATGTTAACAGGAAAAAGGTAAACCGGGCATACTCCTCCGGATTAAAGGGGAATCAAATCCATCGGCTGAATTGGAAAAAAGGGGTTTGTCGACATAAAAGAAATCTGACAAAAAGCAAAGAAAAAACAAACCATGAAAATAACATGGAAGCAAAGGCAATGATAAAAAACCATTTGCAAAAATATGCTATACTGAGCTGATCAGATGGTATTACCATGGTCGGACAGGACCAAGGCCCCCAATAGGAGTGACAATGATTCAAGTCAGCCAGGTCCCCAAATGATTCGTGGCATATATGCCAGATCAAGAGGCGTGGCAATGGTTCGGGTTCGACCATGCCCCCAAGTGATTTTGTGGCCTTAGGCCGACCAAGAGGCGTGACTGGTTCAGACTTGACCATGTCCCCAAATGATCTGGTGGCTGTCGCCTATCAAAGGGTGTTCGTTGGTTCGGACACGACCAAGGCCCCCAGTGATATATAAAAAACAAATGTCAAGGGGTAAACCGGAGGCCGCTTTAAACAGAACCACTCCGTGTAACCTCGCATGATGAGAAAGACAGAGACCCCGCTTTAGCTGAGGCTCCGGTTTGATATATCAAAGATAATATATACATTGTCATGATATGTACATGGATAGAGCCGATGGCTCAAGTATAGCAAGGCCGAAGATGAGCTATATTCCACGGCCTGTTGGTCTCCTCCTCTGATGTACGTGAGTCTTGATGCCCTCGAATATCAATCAGATAGTACGACCCCTTGTGCAAATTCTTGCTGACCACGAAAGGTCCCTCCCAAGGTGGGGATAACTTGTGCATATCCGTTTGATCTTGGATGAGTCGAAGCACCAAATCTCCTTCTTGAAAAGTTCTGGTTCTAACCCGGCGACTGTGATAGCGACGAAGATCTTGCTGGTAAATCGCCGAACGGGCAGCCGCTATATCACGCTCCTCGTCCAATAGGTCCAAAGCGTCTTGCCGTGCTGTCTCATTGTCTGCTTCAACATAAGCTGCCACACGAGGCGAATCGTGCCGGATGTCACTAGGGAGAACTGCCTCTGCTCCATAGACCATGAAAAATGGCGTGTATCCTGTGGACCGGTTTGGCGTAGTATTGATACTCCATAATACAGATGGTAGCTCTTCAACCCAACATCCTGGTGTTCTTTGCAATGGGACCATAAGCCGGGGTTTGATGCCTCGCAAGATTTCCTGATTAGCTCGTTCTGCCTGTCCATTGGACTAGGGGTGTGCCACTGACGACACGTCAAGTCGGATGTGCTCACGTTCACAGAACTCCTTCATAGCGCCCTTGGATAAATTGGTACCATTGTCAGTAATGATACTGTGTGGAAAACCAAACCGGAAAATCACCTTCTTGATGAACTGCACCGCTGTTGCTGCATCACACTTGCTGACAGGCTCCGCTTCAACCCACTTGGTAAATTTGTCAACTGCCACCAAAAGGTGGGTTTTCTTATCCTTGGATCTTTTAAAAGGCCCAACCATATCCAGCCCCCAAGTTGCAAATGGCCATGTTATTGGGATCATCCTCAATTCTTGAGCCGGCACATGAGCACGCCTTGAAAATTTCTGACATCCATCACACCGTTTAACCAAGTCCTCCGCGTCAGCATGCGCTGTCAACCAGTAGAACCCGTGACGAAACGCCTTTGCCACCAGAGACTTTGAACCGGCATGGTGTCCACAATCCCCTTCACGGATTTCTCTTAAGATTTCACAGCCTTCCTCAGGAGAAACACAACGTTGAAACGCCCCTGATACACTGCAATGATGTAATTCACCATTGACAATCGTCATAGACTTGGATCGCCGGACTATCTGCCTGGCCAGAATCTCATCCTCTGGTAACTCCCCCCGGTTCATGTACGCAAGATAAGGAACTGTCCAATCCGGAATAACATGCAGGGCTGCCACCAATTGAGCCTCCGGATCAGGGATAGCCAAATCCACCTCCCCTGGGAGCTTGACTGACTGGTTGTGCAACACGTCCAAAAAGACGTTAGGCGGGACCGGTTTACGCTGAGAGCCCAACCGGCTTAAAGCATCCGCCGCTTCATTCTTCCGACGGTCCACATGATCCACTTGATAACCCTTGAAACAACCTGCAATATTATCCACTTCCCGACGATATACAGCCATGAGCGGGTCCTTAGAATCCCAAGTGCCAGACACCTGTTGAGCCACTAGGTCCGAGTCACCAAAGCACTTAACCCGGCTTAAATTCATCTCTTTAGCCATCCGGAGACCATGGAGCAAGGCTTCGTACTCAGCTGCATTATTAGTATAAGGGAACATTAAGCGGAGAACATAACAAAACTTATCACCTCGTGGGGAAGTTAATACGACTCCAGCCCCCGAGCCTTCCAATTGCCTGGATCCGTCAAAATGAATAGTCCAATATGTGTGATCCGGCTTCTCCTCTGGTGCTTGTAACTCCATCCAGTCATTGATGAAATCAACAAGTGCTTGAGACTTCACTGCCGTCCGAGGCACGTACTTCAGTCCGTGTGGCCCAAGCTCTATAGCCCACTTGGCAATCCGGCCAGTCGCCTCCCGGTTCTATATAATATCACCCAAGGGAGCTGAACTGACCACTGTGATGGGGTGCCCTTGAAAATACTGCTTCAACTTCCGACTGGCCATAAAAACACCATAGACCAGCTTCTGCCAATGCGGATACCTTTGCTTGGATTCAATAAGCACCTCGCTGATATAATAAACCGGCCGCTGAACCGGATATTCCTTGCCTGCCTCTTTGCGTTCCACCACAATAGCCACACTAACTGCCCGAGCATTGGCCGCTACGTATAATAATAGTGGCTCCTTGTCGACCGGAGCTGCAAGAACAGGCGGATTGGCTAACTGCCGCTTCAGGTCCTCAAATGCTTCATCAGCAGCCGGACTCCAAATGAAATGGTCTGTCTTCCTCAGCATTTGGTACAAATGAATGGCCTTCTCTCCGAGGCGGCTGATAAACCGGCTTAGTGCAGCGATCCGGCCCGCCAAACGCTGAACATCGTTGATACATTTTGGTTTAGCTAGGGATGTAATAGCCGTAATCTTCTCCGGGTTAGCCTCGATTCCTCTGTTAGACACCAGGAAACCCAATAACTTGCCTGCCGGAACACCAAAGACACACTTGGCCGGATTAAGCATCATCTTGTAAACTCGCAAGTTGTCAAAGGTCTCCTTCAAATCATCCACCAGCGTCTCCTTTTGTCTTGATTTCACTACAATATCATCCACATAGGCGTGCACATTGCGGCCGATCTGTTTATGCAGGCAATTCTGTATACACCGTTGATAGGTGGCTTGGGCACTCTTGAGCCCGAAGGGCATAGATACATAGCAGAAGGCTCCAAAGGGAGTAATAAATGTTGTTTTCTCCTGGTCCTTAACCGCCATCTTGATCTGATGATATCCAGAGTATGCATCCAAAAAACTCAAACGCTCACAACCCGCCGTGGCATCAATGATTTGGTCCATACGGGGGAGGGCAAAAGGATCTGCCGGACAGGCTTTGTTAAGATCTGTGTAATCCACACACATACGCCAAGTGCTGTTTTTCTTAAGAACCAGCACCGGATTAGCAAGCCACTCTGGATGGAACACCTCAATAATAAAACCAGCTGCTAAAAGCCTGGCCACTTCCTCTCCAATGGCTTTGCGTCTTTCTTCGTTAAACCGGCGGAGGAACTGTTTCACCGGTTTATACTTAGGATCCACATTAAGAGTGTGCTCAGCGAGTTCCCTCGGTACACCTGGCATGTCAGACGGCTTCCATGCAAAAATGTCCCGATTCTCACGGATGAACTCGATGAGCGCGCTTTCCTATTTGGGATCCAGGTTGGCACTGATAGTGAACTGCTTGGACGAATCGCTGGGCACGAAGTCAACAAGCTTGGTCTCAGCTGCCGATTTGAACTTCAGATCTGAGTCATGCTCTGTAGTTGGCTTCTTTAAAGGGGTCATATCCGCCGGATCAACATTGTCCTTATAATACTTCAACTCCTCCGTGGCACAGACTGACTCTGCATAAGCCGCATCACCTTCCTCACATTCCAAAGCGACCCTACGGCTCCCATGAACCGTTATGGTCCCCTTGTAACCCGACATCTTGAGCTGCAAGTAGATATAACAAGGCCGCGCCATGAACTTGGCGTAAGCCGGCCGGCCAAACAAGGCGTGATACGGGCTCCGGATGTTTACCACCTCAAATGTTAGTTTTTCCGACCGGGAGTCGTGCTCGTCCCCAAAGGCCACATCCAGGGCTATCTTACCAACAGGATATGCAGATTTGCCAGGCACCACACCATGGAACACTGTATTTGACGGTCTGAGATCTTTGTCTGTTAAACCCATGCGGCGGAATGTCTCATAGTACAATATGTTAATACTGCTTCCTCCATCCATGAGTACCTTGGTGAATTTATAACCCCCCACCTGAGGGTCTACCACTAATGCTAGCTGGCCCGGATTATCAACCCGTGGCGGGTGATCCTCTCTGCTCCATACGATAGGCTGCTCTGACCAGCGCGAGTAACGTGGTAAGGCCGGTTCAACAGAATTCACCGCTCGCCTGTGGAGTTTTCGGTCGAGTTTATCCAAACTAGTTGTGAAAACATGATACTGCCCATTGTTCAACTGTTTTGGCTGGCTCTGATAACCCGACTGCTGCTGCTGCTGCTGGCTGTTCTGATTATTCTGGTGATTGTGACCGCCCTGATTGCGACCTGAACCGGAAGCTCCATCGTGATCTGGCCCGTGGAAACCGGATCCTGAACCGCCACCTGATCCGTGATCATACCGGAAAGCATTAGAGTTTTTGAACTCCTACATGATATAACAATCTTTCCAAAGATGGTTAGTCGGCGCCTCCTTCGTCCCGTGCTTCGGGCAAGGCTGATTCAACAAATAGTTCAAACGGCTTGCGTTAGGATTGGGAGCCCCATTACGATTTGCCGCTTTACCTCTGCGCCGCTGCCCCCTGTCCTGTGCATTAGTGTTGGCCACAAAGTCCACGCTGCCATCCGCTTTGCGCTTGCCTCAGTTTCCATGACCCGCTAGTTTGTACTGCTGTTGTTTGAAGTTGCTATTCTTCTTTCCCTTCCCTGCTTCATCATCATTAGGCTCCGGATCCTTGGTACTGTCCGAATCGGCATACTTCACTAAAGCGGCCATGAGGGTTCCCATGTCATTACAGAACCGCTTCATGCGTCCCAACTTCAATTTTAGAGGCTCAAACCGGCAGTTGCCTTCCAGAGTTAAGATCGCAGAGTCAGCATTAATCCTGTCAGACGAGTGCAAAATTTCTGAAACGCGGCGCACCCAACGGGTCGTTGATTCTCCTTCCTCCTGGACACAAGCCGCCAGGTCTACTATGGACTTGGGCTGCTTACAGGTATCCTTAAAATTCTGTATAAACCGGGCCCGCAACTGGGCCCATGAGCTAATAGAATTGGGTGGTAGGCTCTTTAACCAAGTACGAGCCGTGCCCTCAAGCATCATGGTGAAGTATTTTGCACATGCGGCCTCATCCACGTCCAGCATTTCCATGGCCATCTCATAACTCTCTACCCATGCTTCAGGGGGTAAATCAGCGGTGTAATTCGGCACCTTGCGTGGACCCTTGAAATCTTTGGGCAGGCGCACATTACGTAAAGCAGGGATCAAGCAAGGCACTCCCAAAGCGGATGTAACTCCTAGTCCGGCGAAGGTGGTAGAACGAACCGGCGTAAGTTGACCCGCATTATCCTGGGCTGCTAACTCGGCCTCCCTTTGTGCTCGGGCCCGGTCCACCACATCGTGCGCATCGCGGACACCGCCTGCCAGGCTATCGCCACAGGCTGCTTCACGGCCTCGCGCATTGCTCGATACGGCAGGTTCGTTCAAGCACCTGCTATAACTCCGGCTTGGACGGGGTGTAGAGTGGATCCGATCACAGCTGTATGAATATGCTTCCTGCTGAATCAGCGCAGTCCGGAGGAGATCCTTAACCCGGCGCGTCTCTATCGCTTGCGGAGAATCCCCTTCGACTGGGATGGCCTCTAACCGTGCAGCGGCCGTAACAAGGTTGTCCATAGGATTCGAATAATGACCCGGGGGCGTCTGGACCGGCGGAGGAACCACAATGTTTTGGTGAGGAGGTTCCATTAGGCGAGGTTGGACCGTCGCCCCTGGTCCTGGTGCCTCAATCCGGTTTGTCTCCGGGTACTGCGGCGGATTACTGGGTCCAGCTCCTGGAGTGTGAAAGAGATTTCGGGGGTCATGATCTGTGCTTCCGCTTCAAAACCTCCTGTGATGCGTTCTGGTCAAGCATGAGTTTATAGGCCTGGGCGTCCAAAGCGGCCCGCTCTGCAGCCATCCGGTCTTTTTCTGCTGCCAGATCCGCTTTGGCTTGCACGATCTGCTCTCTCACCTTCGCAATTTCTGCATTATGGGCCTCCTGATCCGCCGGATTGTCCTCTGCCATAAGCGCGGCTAGTGCATCAAACAGCTCAGATAGAACTTGAACCGGCGGGCGCATAAGGCCTCCTGACCCTGCTGCTGCTGCCGCTGCTGATCCGGAGAGCATTGCTGCGGCGGTCGAAGAGTGATTCACCGCCTGTGTGCCGGCCATGAATATTCCAACCCGGTTGACCTGGCCCGGGGGGTCCGGAATACTGTCACCATCGGAACAGCCCTAATCTGGTCGTCTTGCAACTGGTACAGCGATTCGGTCTCTCCGGTCGAGGACTCGTCATCGGAATAGACGACGGTCTCACTACCGTGTTCTGATTCGTCCTCACGCTCTCCTTCATGGACGACTCCAACGAAGACACGCTTCACGGCCGGTTTAGCCCAGGTAGATCTCGCACGCTGAGCCGTCTCGATGAGGTTGGTGCAGATGTCCGGCTAAGGCCCAGGCTCACCGATTTTGCCAATGAAAATGTGTATGCCACCAAAGGGGACCCGGTACCCGTACTCGATCGAATCGGCCTCGGGACCCCATCCTGCATCGTCGATGTAGATCCTGCCCCGATGACTCTTGGTCATCCGGGCCACAACATAGCCTTCGAGTCCCTTGAGCTTGCCCTCCAAGATCGTCAAACCATCGTGCGATAGCCCCACGGTGGGCGCCAACTGTCGTGGATTTGTCACGGCAGATGTCCTAGCGAAAGGACTTAGTCGTGGAGCCATCGCTACGAGTTTACTTGAAGGGGTTAAAGCGGACACAAAGACACGAAGGGTTTATACTAGTTCGGCCCCTTCGATGAAGGTAAAAGCCTACGTCTAGTTGTGATGGAATTGATGTGGTCTCGATGGCTAGGGAGCAAACAAGCTTCACCTAGACTCGAGTTGTTGTCGTTGTCTCCCTTGAACCGCCGCCGGGTCGTCCCCTTATATACACGGGTGACGCCCGTCGGTCCATAGAGTCCCAACCGGTTCATATTCGTATCCCGGTTGGTATCTCTCTATTCCTAACTTACAATACAAGTTATACATCAGGTCGGTTTACGGCTACAGATTCTAAACCGACTATAGGCCTTGGGCCTTCACCTGCTTATACCATTATGAAGTTAACCCGGCCCAAGTAGGCCGGTTTACGCCTAGTGGCAATATCCCCAACAGTACCCGGGAGTTGCACAATCTCATGGTCTAAGGAAATGATACTTGACATCCATAAAAGCTACAACAAACGGACTACACGATCTTTGTGCTATGCTTAGGTTTGGGTCTTGTCCATCACATCATTCTCCTAATGATGTGATCCCGTTATTAATGACATCCCCATGTCCATAGCCAGGAAACCATGACTATCTGTTGATCAACGAGCTAGTCAACTAGAGGCTCACTAGGGACACATTATGGTCTATGTATTCACACATGTATTACGATTTTCGGACAATACAATTATAGCATGAATAATAGACAATTATCATGAACAAGGAAATATAATAATCATTTTATTATTGCCTCTAGGGCATATTTCCAACAGTCTCCCACTTGCACTAGAGTCAATCATCTAGTTACATTGTGATGAATCGAACACCCATGGAATTCTGGTGTTGATCATGTTTTGCTCTAGGGAGAGGTTTAGCCAACGGATCTGCTACATTCAGTCTGTATGTACTTTACAAATCTCTATGTCTCCATTTTGAACACTTTCACGAATGGAGTTGAAGCGACGCTTGATATGCCTGGTCTTCCTGTGAAACCTGGGCTCCTTGGCAAGGACAATAGCTCCAGTGTTGTCACAGAAGAGAGTCATCGGACCCGATGCATTGGGTATGCCTCCTAGGTCGGTAATGAACTCCTTCACCCAGACTGCTTCATGTGCTGCCTCCGAGGCTGCCATGTACTCCGCTTCACATGAAGATCCCGCCACAACGCTTTGCTTGCAACTGCACCAGCTTACTGCCCCACCATTCAAAATATCACGTATCCGGTTTGTGACTTAGAGTCATCCAGATCTATGTCGAAGCTAGCATCGACGTAACCCTTTATGACAAGCTCTTCGTCGCCTCCATAAACGAGAAACATTTCCTTAGTCCTTTTCAGGTACTTCAGGATATTTTTGACCGCTGTCCAGTGTTCCATGCCGGGATTACTTTGGTACCTTAATACCAAACTCATGGCAAGGTTTACATCAGGTCTGGTACACAGCATAGCATACATGATAGACCCTATGGCTGAGGCATAGGGGATGACACTCATCTTTTCTCTATCTTCTGTCGTGGTCGGGCATTGAGCCAAGCTAAATCTCATACCTTGCAATACAGGCAAGAACCCCTTCTTTGACTGATCCATTTTGAACTTCTTCAATATCTTGTCAAGGTACGTACTCTGTGAAAGACCAATGAGGCGTCTTGATCTATCTTTATAGATCTTGATGCCTAATATATAAGCAGCTTCTCCAAGGTCCTTCATTGAAAAACACTTGTTCAAATAGGCCTTTATGCTTTCCAAGAATTCTATATCATTTCCCATCAACAGTATGTCATCCACATACAATATGAGAAATGCTACAGAGCTCCCACTCACTTTCTTGTAAATGCAGGCTTCTCCATAAGTCTGCATAAACCCAAACACTTTGATCATCTCATCAAAGCGAATGTTCCAACTCCGAGATGCTTGCACCAGCCCATAAATCGAGCGTTGGAGCTTGCACACCTTGTCAGCATTCTTAGGATCGACAAAACCTTCCAGCTGCATCATATACAGTTCTTCCTTAAGATAACCGTTAAGGAATGCCGTTTTGACGTCCATTTGCCATATCTCATAATCATAGTATGCGGCAATTGCTAACATAATTCGGACGGACTTCAGCTTTGCTACGGGAGAGAATGTCTCATCGTAGTCAACCCCTTGAACTTGTCAATAACCCTTAGCGACAAGCCTAGCTTTATAGATGGTCACATTACCATCTGCGTCTGTCTTCTTCTTAAAGATCCATTTATTTTCTATGGCTCGCCGATCATCCGGAAAGTCAGTCAAAGTCCATACTTCATTTTCATACATGGATCCTATCTCGGATTTCATGGCTTCCAGCCATTTGTCGGAATCCGGGCCCGCCATCGCTTCTTCATAGTTTGAAGGTTCACCGTTGTCTAACAACATGATTTCCAAGACAGGGTTGCCGTACCACTCTGGTGCGGAACGTGTCCTTGTGGACCTTCGAAGTTCAGTAGGAGCTTGATCAGAAGTATCTTGATCATCATCATTAACTTCCTCTCTAATTGGTGTAGGCACCACAGCAACATTTTCCTGAGTTGCGCCACTTTTCGGTTCAAGAGGCAATACTTCATCAAGTTCTACTTTCCTCCCACTTACTTCTTTCGAGAGAAACTCTTTCTCTAGAAAGGATCCATTCTTGGCAACAAAGATCTTGCCTTCGGATCTGAGGTAGAAGGTATACCCAATAGTTTCTTTAGGGTATCCTACGAAGACGCATTTTTCTGACTTGGGTTCGAGCTTTTCAGGTTGAAGTTTCTTGACATAAGCATCGCATCCCCAAACTTTTAGAAACGACAGCTTAGGCTTCTTCCCAAACCATAATTCATACGGTGTCGTCTCAACGGATTTCGACGGAGCCCTATTTAAAGTGAATGCGGCAGTCTCTAAAGCATAGCCCCAAAATGACAGCGGTAAATCGGTAAGAGACATCATAGATCGCACCATATCTAATAGAGTGCGATTACGACGTTCGGACACACCATTACGCTGAGGTGTTCCAGGCGGCGTGAGTTGTGAAACTATTCCACATTTTCTTAAGTGTGTACCAAATTTGTGACTCAAGTATTCTCCTCCACGATCTGATCGCAAAAACTTGATTTTTCTGTCACGTTGATTCTCAACCTCACTCTGAAATTCCTTGAACTTTTCAAAGGTTTCAGACTTGTGTTTCATTAAGTAGATATACCCATATCTACTCAAGTCATCAGTGAGGGTGAGAACATAAGGATAGCCACCACGAGCCTCAACACTCATTGGACCGCACACATCAGTATGTATGATTTCCAATAGGTTGGTTGCTCGCTCCATTGTTCCTGAGAACGGAGTCTTGATCATCTTACCCATGAGGCATGGTTCGCACGTGTCAAATGATTCGTAATCAAGAGACTCTAAAAGTCCATCTGTATGGAGCTTCTTCATGCGTTTGACACCTATGTGACCAAGGCGGCAGTGCCACAAGTATGTGGGACTATCATTATCAACCTTACATCTTTTGGCATTCACACTATGAATATGTGTAGCATTACGCTCGAGATTCATTAAGAATAAACCATTCACCATAGGAGCATGACCATAAAACATATCTCTCATATAAATAGAACAACCATTATTCTCTGATTTAAATGAGTAGCCATCTCGTATTAAACGAGATCCTGATACAATGTTCATGCTCAAACTTGGCACTAAATAACAATTATTGAGGTTCAAAACTAATCCCATAGGTAAATGTACAGGTAGCGTGCCGACGGCGATCACATAGACCTTGGAACCATTCCCGACGCGCATCGTCACCTCGTCCTTCGCCAATCTCTGCTTATTCCGCAACTCCTGCTTTGAGTTACAAATGTGAGCAACTGCACCGGTATCAAATACCCAGGAGCTACTACGAGTATTGGTAAGGTACACATCAATTACATGTATATCACATATACCTTTCGTTTTGCCAGCCTTCTTGTCCGCTAAGTATTTGGGGCAGTTCCGCTTCCAGTGACCACTTCCCTTGCAATAAAAACACTCAGTCTCGGGCTTGGGTCCATTCTTTGGCTTCTTCCCGGCAGCTTGCTTACCGGGCGCGGCAACTCCCTTGCCGTCCTTCTTAAAGTTCTTCTTACCCTTGCCTTTCTTGAACTTAGTGGTTTTATTCACCATCAACACTTGATGGTCCTTTTTGACTTCTACCTCTGCTGATTTCAGCATTGCAAATACTTCAGGAATGGTCTTTTCCATCCCCTGCATATTGAAGTTCATCACAAAGCTCTTGTAGCTTGGTGGAAGCGACTGGAGGATTCTGTCAATGACCGCGTCATCCGGGAGATTAACTCCCAGCTGAGTCAAGCGGTTATGTAACCCAGACATAGTGAGTATGTGCTCACTGACAGAACTATTTTCCTCCATCTTACAGCTGAAGAACTTGTGGGAGACTTCATATCTCTCGACCCGGGCATGAGCTTGGAAAACCATTTTCAGCTCTTCGAACATCTCATATGCTCCGTGTCGCTCAAAACGCTTTTGGAGCCCCAGTTCTAAGCTGTAAAGCATGCCGCACTGAACGAGGGAGTAATCATCAGCACGTGTCTGCCAAGCATTCATAACGTCTTGGTTCTGTGGGACGGGTGCGTCACCTAGCGGTGCTTCTAGGACATAATCTTTCTTGGCAGCTATGAGGATGATCCTCAGGTTCCGGACCCAGTCCGTATAGTTGCTGCCATCGTCTTTCAGCTTGGTTTTCTCTAGGAACGCGTTGAAGTTGAGGACAACATTGGCCATTTGATCTACAAGACATATTGTAAAGATTTTAGACTAAGTTCATGATAATTAAGTTCATCTAATCAAATTATTCAATGAACTCCCACTTAGATAGACATCCCTCCAGTCATCTAAGTATAACATGATCCGAGTTAACTGGGCCGTGTCCGATCATCACGTGAGACGGACTAGTCAACATCGGTGAACATCTTCATGTTGATCGTATCTTCTATACGACTCATGCTCGACCTTTCGATCTTCTGTGTTTCGAGGCCATGTCTGTACATGCTAGGCTCGTCAAGTCAACCTAAGTGTTTCGCGTGTGTAAATCTGTCTTACACCCGTTGTATGTGAACGTTGGAATCTATCACACCCGATCATCACGTGGTGCTTCGAAACAATGAACTGTCGCAACGGTGCACAGTTAGGGGGAACACTTTCTTGAAATTATTATGAGGGATCATCTTATTTACTACCGCCGTTCTAAGTAAACAAGATGCAAAAACATGATAAACATCACATGCAATCAAATAATAATAATAGTGACATGATATGGCCAATATCACATAGCTCCTTTGATCTCCATCTTGGGGCTCCATGATCATCTTGTCACCGGCATGACACCATGATCTCCATCATCGTGTCTCCATGAAGTTGCTCGCCAACTATTACTTCTACTACTATGGCTAAAGCGTTTAGCAATAAAGTAAAGTAATTTACATGGTGTTTCTCAATGACACGCAGGTCATACAAAAAATAAAGACAACTCCTATGGCTCCTGCCGGTTGTCATACTCATTGACATGCAAGTCGTGATTCCTATTACAAGAACATGATCTCATACATCACATATATATCATTCATCGTTCATCACAACTTTGGCCATATCACATCACAAATCACTTGCTGCAAAAACAAGTTAGACGTCCTCTAATTGTTGTTGCAAGTTTTACGTGGCTGCAAAAGGGTTCTAGCAAGAACGTTTTCTTACCTACGTAATAGTCACAACGTGATTTGTCAACTTCTATTTACCCTTCATAAGGACCCTTTTCATCGAATCCGCTCCAACTAAAGTGGGAGACACAGACACCCGCTAGCCACCTTATGCAACTAGTGCATGTCAGTCGGTGGAACCAGTCTCACGTAATCGTACGTGTAAGGTCGGTCCAGGCCGCTTCATCCCACAATACCGTTGAAGCAAGATAAGACTAGTAGCGGCAAGAAAGTTGACAACATCTATGCCCACAACAAATTGTGTTCTACTCGTGCAAGGAGAACTACGCATAGACCTAGCTCATGATGCCACTGTTGGTGAACGTTGCAGAAAACAAAAAATTTCCTACGGTTTCACCAAGATCCATCTATGAGTTCATCTAGCAACGAGTGATCGGATTGCATCTACATACCTTTGTAGATCACGCGTGGAAGCGTTCAAAGAACGGGGATGAGGAAGTCGTACTCGACGTGATCCAAATCACCGGAGATCCTAGCGCCGAACGGACGGCACCTCCGCGTTCAACACACGTACGGTCAGCATGACGTCTCCTTCTTGATCCAGCAAGGGGGAAGGAGAGGTTGAGGAAGATGGCTCCAGCAGCAGCACGACGGCGTGGTGGTGGTGGAGCAGCAGTACTCCGGCAGGGCTTCGCCAAGCTCGTGACGGAGGAGGAGATGTGTTGGGGAGGGGAGGGGCTGCACCTTGGATGTGCTCTGCAGCCCTCCCCTCACCCCTCTATTTATAGGGGAAGGGGGAAGGGGGCCGGCCCCCTCTATATGAGATCTAGAGGGGGGGCGGCCAAGGGGAGGGGGGCTTGCCCCCCAAGCAAGGGGGCGCCCCCTTTAGGGTTTCCCCCAACCCTAGGCGCATGGGCCCTAGGGGGAGTGGTGCCCCAGCCCACTTTGGGCTGGATCCCTTCCTCATACAGCCCATAAGGCCCTCCGGGAGAGGTGGCCCCTCCCGGTGGACCCCCGGAACCCCTCCGATGGCCCCGGTACAATACCGATATGCCCCCGAACCTTTCCGGTGACCGTATGACAACTTACCCTATATAATTCTTTACCTTCGGATTATTCTAGAACTCCTCGTGACATCCAAGATCTCATCCAGGACTCCGAACAACTTTCGGATTACTGCATACTCATATCTATACAACCCTAGCGTCACCGAACCTTAAGTGTGTAGACCCTACGGGTTCGGGAGACAAGCAGACATGACCGAGATGACTCTCTGGTCAATAACCAACAGCGGGATCTAGATACCCATGTTGGCTCCCACATGCTCCTCGATGATCTCATCGGATGAACCACGATGTCGAGGACCTAATCAATCCCGTACTCAATTCCCTTTGTCAATCGGTACGTTACTTGCCCGAGACTCGATCGTCGGTATCCCAATACCTTGTTCAGTCTCGTTACCGGCAAGTCACTTTACTCATACCGTAATGCATGATCCCGTGATCAACCACTTGATCACATTGAGCTCATTATGATGATGCATTACCGAGTGGGCCCAGAGATACCCCTCCGTCATACGGAGTGACAAATCCCAGTCTCGATTCGTGCCAACCCAACAGACACTTTTGGAGATACCTGTAATGTACCTTTATAGTCACCCAGTTACATTGTGACGTTTGGCACACCCAAGGCACTCCTACGGTATCCGGGAGTTGCACAATCTCATGGTCTAAGGAAATGATACTTGACATCCATAAAAGCTACAGCAAACGAACTACACGATCTTTGTGCTATGCTTAGGTTTGGGTCTTGTCCATCACATCATTCTCCTAATGATGTGATCCCGTTATCAATGACATCCCCATGTCCATAGCCAGGAAACCATGACTATCTGTTGATCAACGAGCTAGTCAACTAGAGGCTCACTAGGGACACATTATGGTCTATGTATTCACACATGTATTACGATTTCCGGACAATACAATTATAGCATGAATAATAGACAATTATCATGAACAAGGAAATATAAATAATCATTTTATTATTGCCTCTAGGGCATATTTCCAACAGATGGATCTTCCCGTCGCAGGCGTGCGATGGTTCTGCATGGGCGACAGCGGTTCCAGCAGCGGCGCGGTGCTTCGGGCGGCGCAGCTACAGGTGGTGAGGGAGCGGTGGCGCGACCGCTTGGTGGCGGGCTGGCGTGGCGGCGTGCTCCCGGCCCATATTTGGGCCCTTTGGGGCCCATCTGGGTCTGGGCGAGCCAGACTCGGCCCTCGCCTGTGATGGTAACGGCGGACGGAGATGCGGCTCGTGCAGGGGGGGTGCGGAGGCGGTGGCACGCCCACTGCAGCGCGACGACGGGAGCTTCACGAGCCATTTCAAGCTCTGTCGGGCCTACGTGCCTGGTGTGCTCCTCTTGCTGCATTCGGTCGGTGACCACCGATGGCGGTGGAGGTGTTTCCCTCCCGCGTGGCAGTGGACTCTGCTGCTTCTTGTTCCCGGCTGCTTCCTCTCGACCCGTCGGTCCCGCTTCGATCCCCATGGAGAGACGACGGTGGTGGCTCCAAGACTGTGGTGGCGCGTGTTCGATGGGTGACGAGTTTGGTGGAGCGTGACGGATCAGTCAGGGTGATGGGTGTGTGGTGGACGGGAGAAATCCCTGTTGGCTTGGCCGACACTGACGCGCGATGCCCGTGGGTGCCGTCGTTCCTTCCTAAAGGCGTCGGGTACCCCCCTCACCCACCCCCTCTCGCGTACCGGGGGAAACCCTAGGACCTGTGCGGGAAACAACATCGTCGTCGTCGTGTTCCTTCTTGAAGGTGTTGCTCGATATGCGTGGGTCCGAAGCGCTAGGAGTGTGGTGGTTATCTCCGGAGGGCACAGCGGTTGCGGATCATCGTCGTTTCCGTTGATCCGACTATGTTGTCATTCTTTTCTTTTGTATTTATTATTTCGTTTCTTTTGGGCATGACTGCTGCTTCCGCCGCAATATCTATCGTTGGTTGTATCGGTTGGTTGCTATACAAAGTGGGGAAACCCCTTTTCAGGGAAAACAAACCGCCTCAGGCCATGTTACTTTTGTGCTAGGGCTTGAGAGGACTCGGGCCTTGGGTAAGACTAGCCTAACACCCTGGGTGGATTGGGTGTTACGCCGCCGCCGCCTGCCGGCCGGCAACGACCCCGATTTCCCGCACCAGCCGCCGCGCTGCTGCTGCTGCAGCGTGCGACTGCCGTCCTGACCTGACCTGCACAGAGAAGAGTCACTAGCCTCCGCTCTTCGCCGAAGTGATGTTGCCCGGGAAGCCCTCGGCTCGCCAGCGGAGGGTGAGTCAAAGTTGGAATAGCGGTGGTCATCGGCTAGGTTTGTGCCTGCGTGAAGCCAAAGCGGGGCGCTATTTGCTTGAGAGGACCAGGTAATAAGTATCCCTATGCGCCTCTCGTTTCCATGATTAATCAATCTGGTTCCTATGCATTGCATATATAGTCACAATTTTTAGATGGGTATACACTATACATCTCGATTCTGAAATTTTAGGACCATGGCCGTAACCAAAATCGCATTTATATAGTTTTAGGACACTAATATTCATCAGACGTGTGGCACAATGGACATCCGATCACACGATTCGTCCGGTCATACCCAGGAGCCAGCTCACACCATCCTATGTGTGCTAACATTAACACTGCCCACACTGTGTCGCACAGTAATAGCGATTAGCTGCTCACTAATTTTTTCTGCTCTGTAACTACCTATGGTTTGCTTTTTTTGACACAGTGCTTCCGTTAGCTAGGCAAGCAGCTTTTACATGCGATTGGACACAAAAGGTCCAACTTTCAGGAAAATTACAAAGGAAAGCAGCCCACTATATGGAAGCAGGCCAGCCTAGAACTACGCACATACGTAGTTCAGATCTCGTCCAACCGCTTCGTTTCCAATCTGGTCCTGCGGTCGAACCTGTTGCCAGCCGCCTGCTAGATGGTGATCTATCGAATCTCTCTGATGAGAAGGAAGGGGACACGAAGGGACCGCCTGCTAGATGGCGATCTATCAAATCTCCTTGACGAGAAGGAAGGGGACACCAAGGGGCCGCCGTGTCGATCTACCGGCGCAATCTGGCCGGCCGGCCGCACCGATGAGTGAACAAACGAAGGGAAAAGGTTTAGTTTGATTTTAGAATTCAGTTTTGTTATTTCACACCTAGATGTAAAATAGCTATTTCATATCTAAATCCTAGACCATTGGATCCTTATTGTCTCTAAGATTAGCACAAACCGTTTTGTTTCGTTCGTGCGCTTGCTCGCTCCTAGTTGTCGCGTGTGGCCGGCCGCGTACTGCTCCTTATGAGTGTGGCGGGCCGTTGTCGTTTTTTCGCTTTATTGGCTGAGTGGGCTGTGTTCTGTTTGTCCACAACGAATGTTTTGACAGCCCAACTAAGTGAGTGGATTGTTCAATGGAGGAACTGCCCCATTTCATCCTCTCACCCACTTGTATTTCATCACCCGCTCTTTTTTCTCCACACAATATGTCAGGATCCGATCCTAAGTCACACGATCTAGCATGTAACACATTATATCACTTCGCGGCCTCACGCACGGTATTCCCACGGGTGCCACCTTATCTGGCCCGGGACCGTTTGCACCTTTTGGCTCACGTATATGGTAGTGTCGCTAGCATCCATATGATCGACAAAGAACCCGGGCCGACATGACTAGTCATAAACCCAAAGTGACACTAACTTATAAGGACAGGCATACATGACCCAGCAACGAACGTGTCGGTCATCAGCAAATGAATCCGGGCTGTAGCAGATGGGCTAACAAGACTCCGGAGAATCCGGGCTGTAGAAGGCTAACAGGACTCCGGTAGGCACCGCGTGACATTTCCCTTGACAGACACAGGAACAAAGGACACATACCGGCCAGCCTAAGTGTTCCAGAGCAGTAGCAAGCTACCATGGCTCAGTGGAAGCACTAGGAGACATTTCCCGGTAAAAGAGGCTACCAAGAATAAACAACTAGGTTGTCGGATCCCACACATACCAAGCATTTCAAATCATACAACACTGCATCACAACAGAACTTTACAACTCAAAGTATTTATTCATTATTAGGCTCCGAGGACCCAAGTATTACAATCATGGGTCTCATGACCTAACATACAGATCATGCAAGCAACAAGCACATGCGGAAGTTTAACTTGTCTGAGTACAGACAACTACAAATGAAAAAGGCTGAGAAGCCTGGCTATCTACAAGACCATGCCGAGTGCACAAGATCGTAGCTAAGGTAACAACCTAAACGACGAAGTCCACGTGGAACTACTAGTGAGACTGAAGTCTCTCTGCAAAACATAAATTAAGCAAATGTGAGTACAAATGTACCCAGCAGAATTACATCAGAACTATCTACATATGCATCAGTATCAACAAAGAGGGTGGTGGAGTTTAACTGCAGCAAGCCAACTTTGACTCGGTGGCTATCCTGAACTACGACTGCAAGTAACTATTTTATTGAGGTGGCATACACGAGTCCACATATTCACCAATCAATACACCACTATGGATCCGCTCCCGTCTTCCTATGAGAAGCCATCCATAGCACTCACGCTTATCTTGCGCATTTTATAGTATCCACTTTCACTTGTCTATGAACTGTACAGGCAACCCAGAAGTCCTTTACCGCGGACGCGGCTATTCGAATATATGATGTTAACCCTGCAGGGGTGTACTTCACACACGCTCTCGCCACTTACCGCCATGTAGACGTTATGTATCTCGGCAACCTTCAAGCGGAAGCCTGGCGAGGGTGTCGGCCACGACCTGACTAACCACACAAGTCCCTAGTCCAAGTTTATCGCCTATTCAGGTTCCATCCGCAGAGGGTCCGGTCGAGGTTTCCACATACGACCCCGAACGATGTGTTCAGGGTTCCCGGATCACCAAACGGGCGACTCGGAACACCGGGCCACGTGCCTACTGCATCACAACCCACCCCTCGGGTCAGTGCTATGCCCGGCCTCCAGCATACTACAAACACCAGAAACTACTTGCAACTCCCGTACAGAGGACAGGGGCGGTTAATAAGTAGAGAGGGTCAATTAAGTATCCCAATGAGTGGTAGTAGGTGTTCATGGATCACAAACAGAGAACTCAGTTTCCGAGGACGGCTTCAACGAGACAATCCACCATGTACTCCTACATGGCATCTCACCGCTATCTTTACCAAATCGTGTTCACACACTTAGCTCTCAACAGTAAGACATGTTGACCACATTCCAATTCATCCCCGATGAATCGGACCTGACTCCACTCTAAGAAGTAACAGGCATGACAACAAGCATGAATGATTAGGCACATCAAGGCTCAAACAACTCCTACTCATGCTAGTGGGTTTCATCTATTTACTGTGGCAATGATAGGTCATGCAAAGGAAACAGGTTCAACTACCGCAACATGTAATAGTTGAATCGTTATTGTCCTAATGCAGTAAAAGAGAGCAGGAGCGAGAGAGTGGGATTGTATCAGAATGAACAACTGGGTTTTGCTTGCCTGACACTTCTGAAGATAGTATAGCTCTTCATCAATGTCATCGAACTCATCGTCGGAACACGTCTACTGAGAGGGAACAACACCGGCAAACAGAGAAGGAACACAATAAATGCAATGCGACAATATGATGCATGAATGTGACATGGTAATATGATGTGATTTGAGCTAATGCAGCTAGCAACAGAAGGGTTTGAGTTGATTTGAACCAAAGTTTCAAATTCAAATGCAAACTATGAATTTCCAAAGTGCATTAACATTTTTTGATCTAAACAGCAAGGTTAAGCTGTTTAAACATGCATGAAACCAATACAGATGGATAGATTATATTTTTTCTGATCATTTTTCATATATAACTTATTTCATTCTGAGTTATAGATTATTTTCTATGATTTTCTGAAGTTTTAACTAATTTCTGGAATTTCCTGGTTATTTCGAATTAGAATAAATCCAGAAAAGGATTTACTGTGTCAGCCAACGGCAAGCTCGGGGAGGCGGAGATGGCGGCGAATCGACGTGTACGGCTTCGGGACACCGAGGTGGAAGAAGATGAAGCAGCCGGCGATGCAGGCCGTCCCAGCGCTCGGGGCCAGGGTGGGGCAAAGCGGCGGACGATGGCGGAGCTTACAGACGAGGTGGGGAGGCAAGGGGAGCACAGTGGCCGCGACTATGGCGGCAGCGAGCTCGTGGGCGTCTCGGCCATGGCGGAGAGGGCAAGAGGGAGGCGAGGGGGAGAGTAGCAGGGCGGTCAGTGCGATCCAGAAGGCTCCCGCGGTCTATCCGCGGCGCCACGCAAACTAGCAGGCAGGAGGTGGCACGGGCGTGTGTGTGCGCACGGCGAGCACGCGCTCGCATCCTTCTAGCGCGGTGGAGACAACGACTGGCGTCGGCCAGCTGGGCTAGGCCGTGCTGGGCCCGTCCAGGTGAGCGCCATGTAAGGTCCGGGTGGGTTTCTCTCTCTCTCTCTCTGCTTTCTGTCTTTTATTTCTCTTTTCTATTTCTCTGTATTTTGTTTTGATTTGATTTAAAACATCAAATCATTTTTTAAACTTTCTGTAAATTGTTATGTCAGCTCAGAAACTAGTCCAAGGTCACAGGCAACTTACAAAAATATTTGAACTTTATTTCTTATATAACAGAAATAAATCCAACTCAAATATGTCATTGATTTAATTCAAAGGCCCCAAATAAATATTTCTGTGATTCCAAAAATATTGGTTTGAATTTTACCTCTTACCAATATTTTCACAGAGTAACAGGAACATTTCCTTGGGCTCATTTGATGAGAATTAAATGTTGATTATTTTTGAAATGATTTCTGAGGGTTTCAACAAACCTCAATTCAAATTTCAGAAATTTTAGAGATGATGCATGAGTGCGGAAGCAACTATTTCACTCGGGTATTCTAGGGCTGTGACAACTCACCCCACTAAACAAGAATCTTGTCCCGAGATTCAAGACGTGAGGTAAGAAGACAGAGGGGACACAAAGCTAGCACAATCTTCACGATCCAGGTTGCACTTCATAAGAACATTGATTCGATCATCATCTTTGTCTCGACGTCTTGCTCTGAGAGCTCCATCCAACATGACAACTGGAGGAAAGGAAAATCCCTAGAAGAATCGATCTTCTCAAAGATCGAGCAACTCGGGATCAACTCATGGAGTGAGACGTAAGAACACCTCTTGAGTTGATACACCAAACACACACCAGGAGCAATGGAAGAAGTAGATGACAAGGGTTCAAATTGGTAGGCAACCATTGCATGCTTAAGAATATGGTGGGCGGGGTTAAGGTAGCGAGGAGCTAATTGCCCTAATTCCATAATGAGGCACCTCAGGGAAGGTGACTCGTAGAATTATTCCCTCAAGTGGCAAAAAGAATTACTTTTGATCCATAGATCATTGAAACTCTTTATACTAGCCCGAGGCAATTCACAATTGATCGTTTGAAGGAATTCGGATGAATGGCATACTCAGTTTGGGAAGGAAACTAGAGTTATAAGACAACTCGCCAAACGGAAGGCACATTCCAATACATACCGAGGGTATAACCCAGTGGCTGAGCGTGCTTTCAAGAACTTGAGTATCTCCATGTTCATCAAGGTTTTACTAACATCTGTGCCAAGATCATGGTGACACCTCATACTACCATGATGAATAACGATGGAGGATGCAGGTGCAAAGGAAGACAACACTTTCTCAGATTTTACCTTGGCGAGGCAAGGAAACGAAATTTGGATGATTGACCGAGAGATATTTAGCACTCCTCTTCTAATGTTCTCCTTGATGTACCAGCTTAACTCAATACCATTCGGTATCTGGAACATTAAATAAAGGTCTGACTTCGGGAGCACAAACATCCATAAGGATCAACTTTTAGTATAGATCATACGAAATCCTCATGGAGAAGATGGTCAAATTGCTCAATCATGATACTACAATAGTAGATCTTCCAACTAGGTGTGTCGGCCAGAACATCGACCTTGTCGGAATCTACATCCTAGATCTTGGAAAAGCCCAACCATCATATCTGCCTCAGATTCAGATCTGGTTGGTAACAGGATACTCCAGACTCCTCATGTCTGAAGAAAAATGAAAGTTTGCAACACAAACCGATGAGATGACGTTGCGAGATTCTCGGGAAATGAACTACGATAGCAAGCTCCAAAACATGAGTTGGTTCTGCTACATACATGTGAACACGCTGTTCCAGACAAGCATGACCACATAGTAGTCTTACAACAAAACACTACCGATCGAGTTCTGGTTGGGAACCATCATCGAGGATATCGAAGCCCTTGCATAAATCCAGATCCTAATAAGGAACTTCTTCTCCTTGAACAAATAAATCAATGGCTTGGTGTGTTAGGTATACATATAGAATGAAGGTTGCAAGTCTCCAGACCACAGAATATTTCGCACATATGCATGACTGACTTGGGATGATTCCAGAGGAAGCAAAAACAATCTGTCTCGAACTCACGGCGGCAACTTGCACCAAATGCACATGAATTCGAGGAAGTCACTTCTTTCATCCAAACATATGCTTCATGAGCTAGCATGAAGAAATGCTTTCAAAAGTTTCCAACACTAGCTTAATGTTCAACATGAATCATGGAGGAGATAAAGACGTTGTCGATGGGCTCAACAACAATTTATCAAGATTTCCATAAGATGGGGTTACATAGTTATGTGAACAAGATGATAGCTGATCAGACCAAAAGATGTAATGATGTATGCTGGAGGGATCAACCATGAGTAAGACAACATTATGAACATCGTTGGTACTGATTTGATTTGGTGATAGCCCATACTCAAATTAAAGTTTTGATAAGACAACAGGACCAACAACTGATCACAACGACCAATCAATGAAGATATCATCTTTTTTCAACTAACACACAAACACAAGTATATCCCTTTGGAACGAACTAAGTTAGGCAAACTTTTATCTTCCAACTCTCCAAGTTGTTGTTTAGCTTAACGAACTAGTTCAGGGGTATCCAACACATATTCTTGGAGAAAGGGGTGGCTACAAGAAACCAACTTGATCACGAACTCAACATAGCGGTCAGGTGACAACCTGGTAACACTTCCGAGAAGATATTTGGAAAATCACGAACCACCGATATGTTACTAAGCTCGAGAACAATCTTGCTTTTCAGGGCAAGACGATGTGATCAAGAGAGTGATGGATTGACACAATCCTATCTCATTGATCGAGGAGTGCACCAGGAAAAATGGACTAGGTAGCACGATCAATCTTAGAATGATGGTTCAGTAACCAACACACCAAGAATGGAATTATCGTCCATTAAGTACCAAGCAACACAGTTGCTAGGGGTATTGATTTCACACATCACGATTCACTTGTCGGCATTCCGGTTACAACAACACGGGACCAAGGAATGAATAATGATGGCGAGAAGTATCACTGCATCAAGAGTTCATAGGAGGTGGTGCAATTCCCATGACATTCTTGACATAAAGATGGTAATATCCCAAGGTAGAATAGAACAAAGGCTGGATTGGCAATTTGATCTACGGAATACAATTGCTTTGACCCAATCCTAGATATGTATGAGGTTTTGGAGTTTGTTTCTCCTAGTCATTCCGAAATAGAACGGTTTAACGGACCACAGGAATAATAGGCATCTATGAACACGACTGCCCTACTACTCCTGACTATCACTTGTTAGATGGAGATCAGAACACAACTAAAGAGCAACAACTCAAAGGAACATATAATTTTCTGAGTTGTGCACGCATAGATTAGTATGTGGAACAAGTTCAACATATCTCTTCCGGGTAACCCATGCAGAAGAGGAGGGACTGGCGGATTCACAAGTATAATGGAGAGCTCATCAAGAGCACTCTAGTTGTGATCTTTTGGTTCAAACAAATTTCTGCCAAGGATTGTTCGTGGTATTTGGAAAAATGATATACCACGAACCTCGAAGACTATCACAAGGTTACTAATTTCCTAAAGGAACGAGCAACACTATCAACATGAATGAGTAGAGTGAATCTTGGGTTCAAGGACCCAGAAATAGAATGCCTACTAACTAAATAACATCACGAGATTCTTTTGAGAATGGTGGCCAAAATTATCACACTGGGGATATAAAGCATTGCTAGATTAGTGGGTGGTTCTCTAAGACACATAGGGTCATAATAATAGCTCAAACATATATGTCGAGGTAATGGAGTACCCCAACTCACCGATTAGTGTGGTTAAACTGGCCCAAAGAAACATCAGGAATGGAAAGAAGGGATTTGCAAATGCATCAGACTATTTGGAAACCTAGGACAATTCGGACAACATAACAACTGTAAATGGTCAAAAATATTTGAGACATCCTGCAAAATGATGGCATAACCACTCAACATCACAATATCAATGTTCCGAGAGCAACTGTCAACACACGGAGGTATCAGGAACTGAACTGAGGCTTGATTCCAACAATCCTATAAGTTTACGGATTAGTAACATGTGATCCTGATAGAAAGATGAGAAGCCTAGTTCTTAATCCCTGTAGAAAAGAAGAGGTTGACTTAGATTAGAAGGGCATAAGGTAAAGGAGTAAAACTAGCCTTATTTTCCCTTCCACAATCAATTCCCTTATATAATTAAAGCATTTCTAGACTCAACTTTGACCAGTTTGGCTTGGTAAACCTACAGGCAGTCAGGCTCTGATACCAAAGTTGTCAGGACCCGATCCTAAGTCACACCGATCTATCATGTAACACATCGTATCACTTTGCGGCCTCACGAACGGTATTCCCACGGGTGCCACCTTACCTGGCCCTGGACCGTTTGCGCCATTTTGGCTCACATATATGGTAGTGTCGCTAGCATCCATATGACAAAAACCCAGGCCGACATGACTAGTCCTAAACCCAAGTGGCACTAACTTACAGGGACATGCATACATGACCTAGCAACGAACGTGTCGGTCATCAGCGAGTGAATCTGGGCTGTAGCAGCTGGGCTAACATGACTTCGGAGAATCCGGGCTGTAGAAGGCTAATAGGACTCCGGTAGATACCGCGTGACATTTTCCCGAAGGGACAGACACAGGAACGAAGAAGGACACATGCCGGCCAGCCTAAGTGTTTCGGAGTAGTAGCAAGCTACCATGGCTCAGTGGAAGCACTAGGAGACATTTCCCGGTAAGAGAGGCTACCAAGGATAAACAACTAGGTTGTCGGGTCCCACACATACCAAGCATTTCAAATCATATAAACAATATGCTCGATATGTGCAAATACAACATGGCATCACAACAAAACTCTACAACTCAAAGTATTTATTCATTAGGCTCCGAGGAGGCAAGTATTACAATCATGGGTCTCATGACCCAACATACAGAGCATACAAGCAACAAGCACATGCAGAAGCTTAACTTGTCTGAGTACAGACAACTACAAATGAAAAAGGCTGAGAAGCCTGACTATCTACAAGACCATGGCGAGGGCACAAGATTGTAGCTGAGGTAACAACCTAAACGTCGAAGTCCACGCGGAACTACTAGTGAGACTGAAGTCTCTCTGCAAAACATAAATTAAGCAAACATGAGTACAAATGTACCCAGCAAGACTTACATCAGAACTATCTACATATGCATCAATATCAACAAAGGGGGTGGTGGATTTTAACTGCAGCGAGCTAGCTTTGACTCGGTGGCTATCCTGAACTACGACTGCAAGTAACTCTTTTGAGGTGGCACACACGAGTCCACATATTCACCAATCAATACACCACTATGGATCCGCTCCCATCTCCCTACGAGAACGCCATCCATAGCACTCACGCTTATCTTGCGCATTTTAGAGTATCCACTTTCACTTGTCTATGAATTGTACAGGCAACCTAGAAGTCCTTTACCGCAGATGCGGCTATTCGAATAGATGATGGTAACCCTGTAGGGGTGTACTTCTTCACACACGCTCTCGCCACTTACCGCCATGTACACGTTATGTATCTCGGCAACCTTCAAGCGGAAACCTGGCGAGGGTGTCGGGTACGACCTGACTAACCACACAAGTCCCTAGTCCAAGTTTCTCGCCTATTTAGGTTCCATCCGAAGGGAGTCTGGCCGATGTTTCCACATACGGTCCCGAACGATGTGTGCAGGGTTCTCGGGTCACCAAACGGGCGACTCGGTACACCGGGCCACCAGCATACTACAAACACCAGAAACTACTTGCAACTCCCGGATAGAGGACGGGGGCGGTTAATAAGTCGAGAGGGTCAATTAAGGATCCCAATGAGTGGTAGTAGCTGTTCATGGATCACAAAGATAGAACTCGGTTCCTGAGGATGGCTTCAATGAGACAACCCACCATGTACTCCTACATGACCTCTCGCTGCTACCTTTACCAAATCGTGTTCACACACTTAGCTCTCAACAGTAAGACATGTTCACCACATTCCAATTCATCCCCGATGAATCGGACCTGACTCAACTCTAAGCAGTAGCAGGCATGACAACAACTATGAATGATTAGGCACATCAGGGCTCAAACAACTCCTACTCATGCTAGTGGGTTTCATCTATTTACTGTGGCAATGACAGGTTATGCAAAGGAAACAAGTTCAACTACCGCAGTATATAACAGTTGAATCGTTGTTGTCCTAATGGAGTAAAAGAGAGTACGAGCGAGAGAGTGGGATTACATCAGAATGAACAAGGGGGTTTTGCTTGCCTGGCACTTCTGATGATAGTATAGCTCTTCATCGATGTCATCGAACTCATCGCCGGCACACATCTACTGAGAGGGAACAACACCGACAAACAGAGAAGGAACACAATCAATGCAATGCGACAATATGATGCATGAATGTGACATGGCAATGTGATGTGATTTGAGCTAATGCACCTAGCAACAGAAGGGTTTGAGTTGATTTGAACCAAAGGTTCAAATTCAAATTCAAACTATGAATTTCCAAAGTGCATTAACATGTTTTGATCTAAACAGCAAGTTTAAGTTGTTTAAACTTGCATGAAACCAGTACAGATGGATAAAATAGATTTTTCTGATCATTTTTCATATATAACTTATTTCATTCTGAGTTATAGATTATTTTCTATGATTTTCTGAAGTTTTAACTAATTTCTGGAATTTCCTGGTTATTCCGAATTAGAATAAATCCAGAAAAGGATTCACTGCGTCAGCCTAGCATCCGTGTGACGTCAGCGGTCAACTGACCCGGTCCAAGTCAAACCTGACCTGCGGGACCCGCCTGTCAGTGCCACAACTGATTAACAGAGTTAATTAGTGCTAAGTGGAGAACTAACCTAAATTAATTAGGCCCTGGGCCCACATGTCAGTGGGTCAGGGGGAGTCAAACCCCTGGTCAAACTGGCTAATCCCGCCGGCAGTTAGCCGCCGGCGAAGACAGCGGCGCTCTTGTGCCTCGGGTTTCCTCTGTGGTGCTCCAAATGACGCGCGGCTAGGTGCGTTGGAGAGCTCGATGGTGCGTCGAGTGGTGGCCATGCCTGGGCTTGGGGTAGCCGGTGTCGACGGCGGCGAGCTTGGTTGCGGCCGCCGGAGTTTGGTCATGCATGGGAACGCGTTTAAAGCTCGCAAACTAGCGAACTAAAGCGCTAGGGTTGCTCTACGTGGTGCTACGAGCGTGTAGGAATCGCCCGGGTGACCAAATGGTCACCGGAGCTGCGTCAATGGCGAGCTTGGGTGGCGGTGTGCTACGGTCAGCAAGGGCTATGGCGAGCAACAGCGCACGACGATATGGGGTTTCGACGCGGGAGCTAACAGCGGTTCGGATGAGCCAGACGGCGAGCTCGGGGAGGCGGAGACGGTGGCGAATCGACGCGTACGGCTTCGGGACACCGAGGAGGAAGAATATGAAGCCGCCGGTGATGCAGGTGTTGGGGAACATAGTAATTTCAAAAAATTTCCTACGCACATGCAACATCATGGTGATGCATAGCAACGAGAGGGGAGAGTGTGATCTACGTACCCTTGTAGATCTACAACGGAAGCGTTTGGTTGATGTAGTCGTACGTCTCCACGGCCCGACCGATCAAGCACCGAAACTACGCCACCTCCGAGTTTTAGCACACGTTCAGCTCGATGACGATCCCCGGACTCCGATCCAGCAAAGTGTCGGGGAAGAGTTCCGTCAGCATGACGGCGTGGTGATGATCTTGATGTACTACTGTCGCAGGGCTTCGCCTAAGCACCGCTACAATATTATCGAGGACTATGGTGGCAGGGGGCGCCGCACACGGCTAAGAATATGATCACGTGGATCAACTTGTGTGTCTATGGGGTGCCCCCTGCCCCCGTATATAAAGGAGTGGAGGAGGGGAGGGCCGGCCCTCTCTATGGCGCGCCCTAGGGAGTCCTACTCCCACCGGGAGTAGGATTCCCCCTTTCCTAGTCCAACTAGGATTCCTTCCATGTAGTAGGAATAGGAGACAAGGAAGGGGAAAGGAGAAGGGAAGGAAGGAGGGGGCGCAGCCCCTCCCCCTAGTCTAATTCGGACTAGGCCTTGGGGGGCGCGTGGCCTGCCCTAGGCAGCCCCTCTCTCTTTCCCGTATGGCCCAATAAGGCTCAATACTTCTCCCCCCGTATTCCCGTAACTCCCCGGTACTCCGAAAAATACCCGAATCACTCGAAATCTTTCCGATGTCCGAATATAGTCGTCCAATATATCGATCTTTACGTCTCGACCATTTCGAGACTCCTCGTCATGTCCTCGATCTCATCCGGGTCTCCGAACTCCTTCGGTACATCAAAACTCATAAACTCATAATATAACTGTCATCAGAAACCTTAAGCGTGCGGACCCTACGGGTTCGAGAACAATGTATACATGACCGAGACACGTCTCCGGTCAAAAACCAATATCGGGACCTGGATGCCCATATTGGCTCCTACATATTCTACGAAGATCTTTATCGGTCAGACCGCATAACAAAATACGTTGTTCCCTTTGTCATCGGTATGTTACTTGCCCGAGATTCGATCGTCGGTATCCAATACCTAGTTCAATCTTGTTGCCGGCAAGTCTCTTTACTCGTTTCGTAATACATCATCCCGCAACTAACTCATTAGTTGCAATGCTTGCAAGGCTTAAGTGATGTGCATTACCGAGAGGGCCGAGAGATACCTCTCTGACATTCGGAGTGACAAATCCTAATCTCGAAATACGCCAACCCAACATGTACCTTTGGAGACACCTGTAGAGCTCCTTTATAATCACCCAGTTACATTGTGACGTTTGGTAGCACACAAAGTGTTCCTCCGGCAAATGGGAGTTGCATAATCTCATAGTCATAGGAACATGTATAAGTCATGAAGAAAGCAATAGCAACATACTAAACGATCGGATGCTAAGCTAATGGAATGGGTCATGTCAATCAGATCATTCATCTAATGATGTGATCCCGTTAATCAAATAACAACTCTTTGTCCATGGTTAGGAAACATAACCATCTTTGATTAACGAGCTAGTCAAGTAGAGGCATACTAGTGACACTCTGTTTGTCTATGTATTCACACATGTATTATGTTTCCGGTTAATACAATTCTAGCATGAATAATAAACATTTATCATGATATAAGGAAATAAATAATAACTTTATTATTGCCTCTAGGGCATATTTCCTTCAGTCTCCCACTTGTACTAGAGTCAATAATCTAGATCACATCACCATGTGATTAACATCGATAGTTCACATCATCATGTGATTAACACCCATAGCTCACATCGCCATGTGACCAACACCCAAAGGGTTTACTAGATTCGGTAATCTAGTTCACATCGCTATGTGATTAACACCCGAAGAGTACTAAGGTGTGATCATGTTTTGCTTGTGAGAGAATCTTAGTCAACGGTCTTTCACATTCAGATCCGTTATGTATTTTGTAATTTTCTATGTCTACAATGCTCTGCATGGAGCTACTCTAGCTAATTGCTCCCACTTTCAATATGTATCTAGATCGAGACTTAGAGTCATCCAGATCAGTGTCAAAACTTGCATCGACGTAACCCTTTACGGCGAACCTTTTTGTCACCTCTATAATCGAGAAACGTATCCTTATTCCACTAAGGATAATTTTGACCGTTGTCGAGTGATCTACTCCTAGATCACTATTGTACTCCCATGCCAATCAGTGTAGGGTATACAATAGATCTGGTACACAGCATGGCATACTTTATAGAACCTATGGCTGAGGCATAGGGAATGACTTTCATTCTCTTTCTATCTTCTGTCGTGGTCGGGCTTTGAGTCTTACTCAATTTCACACCTTATGACACAGACAAGAACTCTTTCTTTGACTGTTCCATTTTGAACTACTTCAAAATCTTGTCAAGGTATGTACTCATTGAAAAAACTTATCAAGCGTCTTGATCTATCTCTATAGATCTTGATACTCAATATGTAAGCAGCTTCACCGAGGTCTTTGTTTGAAAAACTCCTTTCAAACACTCCTTTATGCTTTGCAGAATAATTCTACATTATTTTCGATCAACAATATGTCATTCACATATACTTATCAGAAATGTTGTAGTGCTCCCACTCACTTTCTTGTAAATACAGGCTTCACCGCAAGTCTGTATAAAACTATATCCTTTGATCAACTTATCAGAGCGTATATCCCGACTCCGAGATGCTTGCACCAGTCCATAGATGGATCGCTGGAGCTTGCATATTTTATTAGCATCTTTAGGATTGACAAAACCTTCTGGTTGCATCATATACAACTCTTCTTTAATAAATCCATTAAGGAATGCAGTTTTGTTTATCCATTTGCCAGATTTCATAAAATGCGGCAATTACTAACATGATTCGGACAGACTCAAGCATAGATACGAGTGAGAAGCTCTCATCGTAGTCAACACCTTGAACTTGACGAAAACCTTTTGCGACAATTCTAGCTTTGTAGATAGTAACACTACTATCAGCGTCCGTCTTCCTTTTGAAGATCAATTTATTCTTAATTGCTTGCCGATCATCGGGCAAGTCAACCAAAGTCCAAACTTTGTTCTCATACATGGATCATATCTCAGATTTCATGGCCTCAAACCATTTCGTGGAATCTGGGCTCATCATCGCTTCCTCATAGTTCGTAGGTTCGTCATGGTCAAGTAACATGACCTCCAGAACAGGATTACCGTACCACTCTGGTGCGGATCTCACTCTGGTTTACCTACGAGATTCGGTAGTAACTTGATCTGAAGTTACATGATCATCATCATTAGCTTCCTCACTAATTGGTGTAGTAGTCACAAGAACAGATTTTTGTGATGAACTACTTTCCAATAAGGGAGAATGTACAATTACCTTATCAAGTTTTCTACTTTCCTCCCATTCACTTCTTTCGAGAGAAACTCCTTCTCTGGAAAGGATCCATTCTTAGCAACGAATGTCTTGCCTTCAGATCTGTGATAGAAGGTGTACCCAAAAGTTTCCTTTGGGTATCCTATGAAGACATATTTCTCCGATTTGGTTTTGAGCTTATCAGGATGAAACCTTTTCATATAAGCATCACAATTCCAAACTTTAAGAAACGACAACTTTGGTTTCTTGCCAAACCACAATTCAGATTGTGTCGTCTCGACGGACTTAGATGGTGCCCTTTTAAACGTGAATGCAGCTGTCTTTAATGCATAACCCCAAAACGATAGTGGTAAATCGGTAAGAAACATCATAGGTCGCACCATATCTAATAAAGTACGGTTATGACGTTCGGACACACCATTACATTGTGGTGTTCCAGGTGGCGTGAGTAGTGAAACTATTTCACATTGTTTTTAACTGAAGGCCAAACTCGTAACTCAAATACTCTTCTCTACGATCAGATCGTAGAAACTTTATTTTCTTGTTTCGATGATTTTTCACTTCACTCTGAAATTCTTTGAACTTTTCAAATGTTTCAGAATTATGTTTCATCAAGTAGATATACTCATATCTGCTCAAATCATCTGTGAAGATCAGAAAATAATGATACCTGTCGCGAGCCTCAATATTCATCGGACCACATACATCAGTATGTATGATTTCCAACAAATCTGTTGCTCGATCCATTGTTCCGAAGAACGGAGTCTTAGTCATCTTGCCCATGAGGCATGGTTCGCAAGCATCAACTGATTCATAATCAAGTGATTCCAAAAGCCCATCAGCATGGAGTTTCTTCATGCGCTTTACACCAATATGACCTAAACGGCAGTGCCACAAATAAGTTTGCACTATCATTATTAACTTTGCATCTTTTGGTTTCAATATTATGTTTATGTGTATCACTACGATCGAGATCCAACGAACTATTTTCATTGGTTGTGTAACCATATAAGGTTTTATTCATGTAAACAGAACAACAATTTATTCTCTTACTTAAATGAATAACCGTATTACAATAAACATGATCAAATCATATTCATGCTCAACACAAACACCAAATAACACTTATTCAGGTTCAACACTAATCCCGAAAGTATAGGGAGTGTGCGATGATGATCATATCAATCTTGGAACCACTTCCAACACACATCGTCACTTCACCCTTAACTAGTCTCTGTTTATTCTACAACTCCCGTTTCGAGTTACTAATCTTAGCAACTGAACTAGTATCAAATACTGAGGGGTTGCTATAAACACTAGTAAAGTACACATCAATAACATGTATATAAAATATACTTATGTTCACTTTGCCATCCTTCTAATCTGCCAATCACTTGGGGTAGTTCCGCTTCCAGTGACCAGTCCCTTTGCAGTAGAAGCACTTAGTCTCGGGCTTAGGATCAGACTTGGGCTTCTTCACTTGAGCAGCAACTTGCTTGCCTTTCTTATTGAAGTTCCCTTTCTTCCCTTTGCCCTTTTCTTGAAACTAGTGGTCTTGTCAACCATCAACACTTGATGTTTTTCTTGATTTCTACCTTCGTTGATTTCAGCATCACGAAGAGCTTGGGAGTTGTTTCCGTTAACCCTTGCATATTATAGTTCATCACGAAGTTCTACTAACTTGGTGATGGTGACTAGAGAATTCTGTCAATCACTATCTTATCTGGAAGATTAACTCCCACTTGATTCAAGAGATTGTAGTACCCAGACAATCTGAGCACATGCTCACTAGTTGAGCGATTCTCCTCCATCTTTTAGCTATAGAACTTGTTGGAGACTTCATATCTCTCAACCCGGGTATTTGCTTGAAATATTAACTTTAACTCCTGGAACATCTCATATGGTCCATGACGTTCAAAACGTCTTTGAAGTCCCGATTCTAAGCCATTAAGCATGGTGCACTAAACTATCAAGTAGTCATCATATTGAGCTAGCCAAATGTTCATAACGTCTGCATCTGCTCCTGCAATAGGTCTGTCACCTAGCGGTGCATCAAGGACATAATTCTTCTGTGCAGCAATGAGGATAAACCTCATATCACGGATCCAATCCGCATCATTGCTACTAACATCTTTCAACACAATTTTCTCTAGGAACATATCAAAATAAACACAGGGAAGCAACAACGCGAGCTATTGATCTACAACATAATTTGCAAAATACTACCATGACTAAGTTCATGATAAATTTAAGTTCAATTTAATCATATTACTTAAGAACTCCCACTTAGATAGACATCCCTCTAATCCTCTAAGTGATCACGTGATCCAAATCAGCTAAACCATGTCCGATCATCACGTGAGATGGAGTAGTTTCATTGGTGAACATCACTATGTTGATCATATCTACTATATGATTCACGCTGGACCTTTCGGTCTCCATGTTCCGAGGCCATATCTGTATATGCTTGGCTCGTCAAGTATAACCTGAGTATTCCACGTGTGCAACTGTTTTGCACCCGTTGTATTTGAACGTAGAGCCTATCACACCCGATCATCACGTGGTGTCTCAGCACGAAGAACTTTCGCAACGGTGCATACTCAGGGAGAACACTTCTTGATAATTTAGTGAGAGATCATCTTATAATGCTACCGTCAATCAAAGCAAGATAAGATGCATAAAAAATAAACATCACATGCAATCAATATAAGTGATATGATATGCCCATCATCATCTTGTGCCTGTGATCTCCATCTCCGAAGCACCGTCATGATCACCATCGTCACCGGCGCGACACCTTGATCTCCATCGTAGCATCATTGTCATCTCGCCAATCTTATGCTTCCACGACTATCGCTACCGCTTACTAATAAAGTAAAGCATTACAGCGCGATTGCATTGCATACAATAAAGCGACAACCATATGGCTCCTGCCAGTTGCCAATAACTCAGTTACAAAACATGATCATCTCATACAATAAAATTCAGCATCATGTCTTGACCATATCACATCACAACATGCCCTGCAAAAACAAGTTAGACGTCCTCTACTTTGTTGTTGCAAGTTTTACGTGGCTGCTACGGGCTTAAGCAAGAACCAATCTTACCTACGCATCAAAACCACAACGATAGTTTGTCAAGTTGGTGATGTTTTAACCTTCGCAAGGACCGGGCGTGGCCACACTCGGTTCAACTAAATTAGGAGAAACTGACACCCGCCAGCCACCTGTGTGCAAAGCACGTCGGGAGAACCGGTCTCGCGTAAGCGTACGCGTAATGTCGGTCCGGGCCGCTTCGTCCAATAATACCGCCGAACCAAAGTATGACATGCTGGTAAGCAGTATGACTTATATCGCCCACAACTCACTTGTGTTCTTCTCGTGCATATAACATCAACACTTAAAACCTAGGCTCGGATCCCACTGTTGGGGAACGTAGTAATTTCAAAAAAATTCCTACGCACACGCAAGATCATGGTGATGCATAGCAACGAGAGGGGAGAGTGTGATCTACGTACCCTTGTAGATCTACAACGGAAGCGTTTGGTTGATGTAGTCATACGTCTCCACGGCCTGACCGATCAAGCACCGAAACTACGGCACCTCCGAATTTTAGCACACGTTCAGCTCGATGACGATCCCCGGACTCCGATCCAGCAAAGTGTCGGGGAAGAGTTCCGTCAGCACGACGGCGTGGTGACGATCTTGATGTACTACTGTCGCAGGGCTTCGCCTAAGCATCGCTACAATATTATCGAGGACTATGGTGGCAGGGGGCGCCGCACACGGCTAAGAATATGATCACGTGGATCAACTTGTGTGTCTATGGGGTGCCCCCTGCCCCCGTATATAAAGGAGTGGAGGAGGGGAGGGTCAGCCCTCTCTATGGCGCGCCCTAGGGAGTCCTACTCCCACCGGGAGTAGGATTCCACCTTTCCTAGTCCAACTAGGATTCCTTCCATGTAGTAGGAATAGGAGACAAGGAAGGGGAAAGGAGAAGGGAAGGAAGGAGGGGGCGCAGCCCCTCCCCCTAGTCCAATTCGGACTAGGCCTTGGGGGCGCGTGGCCTGCCCTAGGCAGCCCCTCTCTCTTTCCCGTATGGCCCAATAAGGCCCAATACTTCTCCCCCCGTATTCCCGTAACTCCCCGGTACTCCGAAAAATACCCGAATCACTCAGAACCTTTCCGATGTCCGAATATAGTCGTCCAATATATCGATCTTTACGTCTCGACCATTTCGAGACTCCTCGTCATGTCCCCAACCTCATCCGGGACTCCAAAATCCTTCGGTACATCAAAACTCATAAACTCATAATATAACTGTCATCGAAACCTTAAGTGTGCGGACCCTACGGGTTCAAGAACAATTAGACATGACCGAGACACATCTCCGGTAAATAACCAATAGCGGGACTTGGATGCCCATATTGGCTCCTACATATTCTACGAAGATCTTTATCGGTCAGACCGTATAACAACATACGTTATTCCCTTTGTCATCGGTATGTTACTTGCCCGAGATTCGATCGTTGGTATCCAATACCTAGTTCAATATCGTTGCCGGCAAGTCTATTTACTCGTTCCGTAATACATCATCTCGCAACTAACTCATTAGTTGCAATGCTTGCAAGGCTTAAGTGATGTGCATTACCGAGAGGGCCCAGAGATACCTCTTCGACATTCGGAGTGACAAATCATAATCTCGAAATATGCCAACCCAACATGTACCTTTGGAGACACCTGTAGAGCTCCTTTATAATCACCTAATTACGCTGTGACGTTTGGTAGCACACAAAGTGTTCCTCTGGTAAACGGGAGTTGCATAATCTCATAGTCATAGGAACATGTATAAGTCATGAAGAAAGCAATAGCAACATACTAAACGATCGGGTGCTAAGCTAATGGAATGGGTCATGTCAATCAGATCATTCATCTAATGATGTGATCCCGTTAATCAAATAACAACTCTTTGTCCATGGTTAGGAAACATAATCATCTTTGATTAACGAGCTAGTCAAGTAGAGGCATACTAGTGACACTCTGTTTGTCTATGTATTCACACATGTATTATGTTTCCGGTTAATACAATTCTAGCATGAATAATAAACATTTATCATGATATAAGGAAATAAATAATAACTTTATTATTGCCTCTAGGGCATATTTCCTTCAGCAGGCCGTCGCAGCGCTCGGGGCCAGGGTGGGGCGAAGCGGCGGACGATGGCGGAGCTTGCACACGAGGTGGGGAGGCAAGGGGAGCACGGTGGCCGCGGCTATGGCGGCAGCGAGCTCGCTGGCGTCTCGGCCATGGCGGAGAGGACGAGAGGGAGGCGAGGGGGAGTGTAGCGGGGCGGTCAGCGCAATCTAGAAGGCTCCCGCGGTCTATCCGTGGCGCCACGCAAGCTAGCAGGCAGGAGGTGGCACGGGCGCGTGTGTGCGCACGGCAAGCACGCGCTCGACATCCTTCTGGCGCAGTGGAGACGACGACTGGCGTCGGCCAGCTGGGCTAGGCCGTGCTGGGCCAGGCCAGGTGAGTGCTAGGTAAGGTCCAGGTGGGTTTCTCTCTCTCTCTCTCTCTCTCTCTCTACGTATGTTGTTATGCGGTCTGACCGATAAAGATCTTCGTAGAATATGTAGGAGCCAATATGGGTATCCAGGTCCCGCTATTGGTTATTGACCGGAGACATGTCTCGGTCATGTCTACATTGTTCTCGAACCCGTAGGGTCCGCATGCTTAAGGTTTCGATGACAGTTATATTATGAGTTTATATGTTTTGATGTACCGAAGGTTGTTCGGAATCCTGGATGTGATCACGGACATGACGAGGAGTCTCAAAATGGTCGAGACATAAAGATCGATATATTGGACGGCTATATTCAGACACAGGAAGTGTTCCGGGTGATTTCGGAGAAAACCAGAAAGCCGGAGGGTTACCGGAACCCCTCCCCCCCCCCCGGAGAAGTAATGGGCCATATGGGCCTCAGTGGAGAAAGAGAGGGGCAGCCAAAGGTGGGCCGCGCGCCTCCTCCCCCGTGGTCCGAATTGGACTAGGAGAGGGGGGGCGGCGCCCCCCTTTCCTTCTCCCTCCCCACTTCTTTCCCCCTCCTAGTAGGAGTCCTACTCCTACTAGGAGGAGGACTCCTCCTTGGCGCGCCATAGGGGCCGGCCGGCCTCCTCCTCTCTTGAACCTTTATATTCGGAGGCAGGGGCACCCCAGAAACACACAAGTTGATCCACGTGATCATATTCTTAGCCGTGTGCGGCGCCCCCTGCCACCATAGTCCTCGATAATATTGTAGCGGTGCTTAGGCGAAGCCCTGCGACAGTAGTACATCAAGATCGTCACCACGCCGTCGTGCTGACGGAACTCTTACCCGACACTTTGCTGGATCGGAGTCCGAGGATCGTCATCGAGCTGAACGTGTGCTAAAACTCAGAGGTGCCGTAGTTTCGGTGCTTGATCGGTCGGGCCGTGAAGACGTACGACTACATCAACCGCGTTGTCATAACGCTTCCGCTGTCGATCTACAAGGGTACGTAGATCACACTCTCCCCTCTCGTTGCTATGCATCACCATGATCTTGCGTGTGCGTAGGAATTTTTTTGAAATTACTACGTTCCCCAACAGTGGCATCCGAGCCTAGGTTTTATGTGTTGATGTTATATGCACGAGTAGAACACAAGTGAGTTGTGGGCGATATAAGTCATACTGCTTACCAGCATGTCAAACTTTGGTTCGGCGGTATTGTTGGACGAAGCGGCCCGGACCGACATTTCGCGTACGCTTACGTGAGACCGGTTCTCCCGACGTGCTTTGCACATAGGTGTCTTGCGGGTGACAGTTTCTCCAACTTTAGTTGAACCGAGTGTGGCTACGCCCGATCCTTGCGAAGGTTAAAATATCACCAACTTGACAAACTATCGTTGTGGTTTTGATGCGTAGGTAAGATTGGTTCTTGCTTAAGCCCGTAGCAGCCACATAAAACTTGCAACAACAAAGTAGAGGATGTCTAACTTGTTTTTGCAGGGCATGTTGTGATGTGATATGGTCAAGACATGATGCTGATTTTATTGTATGAGATGATCATGTTTTGTAACCGAGTTATCGGCAACTGGCAGGAGCCATATGGTTGTCGCTTTATTGTATGCAATGCAATCGCGCAGTAATGCTTTACTTTATCAATAAACAGTAGCGATAGTCGTGGAAGCATAAGATTGGCGAGACGATAATGATGCTACGATGGAGATCAAGGTGTCGCGCCGGTGACGATGGTGATCATGACGGTGCTTCGGAGATGGAGATCACATGCACAAGATGATGATGGCCATATCATATCACTTATATTGATTGCATGTGATGTTTATCTTTTATGCATCTTATCTTGCTTTGATTGACGGTAGCATTATAAGATGATCTCTCACTAAAATTATCAAGAAGTGTTCTCCCTGAGTATGCACCGTTGCGAAAGTTCTTCGTGCTGAGACACCACGTGATGATCGGGTGTGATAGGCTCTACGTTCAAATACAACGGGTGCAAAACAGTTGCACACGCGGAATACTTAGGTTATACTTGACGAGCCAAGCATATACAGAGATGGCCTTGGAACACGGAGACTGAAAGGTCGAGCGTGAATCATATAGTAGATATGATCAACATAGTGATGTTCACCAATGAAACTACTCCATCTCACGTGATGATCGGACATGGTTTAGTTGATTTGGATCACATGATCACTTAGAGGATTAGAGGGATGTCTGTCTAAGTGGGAGTTCTTAAGTAATTTGATTAATTGAACTTAAATTTATCATGAACTTAGTACCTGATAGTATCTTGCTTATGTATGTTTGATTGTAGATAGATGGCCCGTGATGTTGTTCCATTGAATTTTAATGCGTTCCTTGAGAAAGCAAAGTTGAAAGATGATGGTAGCAATTACACGGACTGGCTCCGTAACTTGAGGATTATCCTCATTGCTGCACAAAAGAATTACGTCCTGGAAGCACCGCTGGGTGCCAGGCCTGCTGCTGGAGCAACACCAGATGTTATGAACGTCTGGCAGAGCAAAGCTGATGACTACTCGATAGTTCAGTGTGCCATGCTTTACGGCTTAGAATCGGGACTTCAACGACGTTTCGAACGTCATGGAGCATATGAGATGTTCCAGGAGTTGAAGTTAATATTTCAAGCAAATGCCCAAATTGAGAGATATGAAGTCTCCTATAAGTTCTATAGCTGCAAGATGGAGGAGAACAATTCTGTCAGTGAGCATATACTCAAAATGTCTGGGTATAATAATCACTTGATTCAGATGGGAGTTAATCTTCCAGATGATTGCGTCATTGACAGAATTCTCCAATCACTGCCACCAAGCTACAGAGCTTCGTGATGAACTATAATATGCAAGGGATGAACAAGACTATTCCTGAGCTCTTCGCAATGCTGAAAGCTGCGGAGGTAGAAATCAAAAAGGAGCATCAAGTGTTGATGGTCAACAAGACCACTAGTTTCAAGAAAAAGGGCAAAGGGAAGAAGAAGGGGAACTTCAAGAAAAACGGCAAGCAAGTTGCTGCTCAAGAGAAGAAACCCAAGTCTGGACCTAAGCCTGAAACTGAGTGCTTCTACTGCAAGCAGACTGGTCACTGGAAGCGGAACTGCCCCAAGTATTTGGCGGATAAGAAGGATGGCAAGGTGAACAAAGGTATATGTGATATACATGTTATTGATGTCTACCTTACTAATGCTCGCAGTGGCACCTGGGTATTTGATACTAGTTCTGTTGCTAATATTTGCAACTCGAAACAGGGACTACGGATTAAGCGAAGATTGGCTAAGGACGAGGTGACGATGCGCGTGGCAAACGGTTCCAAAGTCGATGTGATCGCGGTCGGCACGCTACCTCTACATCTACCTTCGGGATTAGTATTAGACCTAAATAATTGTTATTTGGTGCCAGCGTTGAGCATGAACATTATATCTGGATCTTGTTTAATGCGAGACGGTTATTCATTTAAATCAGAGAATAATGGTTGTTCTATTTATATGAGTAATATCTTTTATGGTCATGCACCCTTGAAGAGTGGTCTATTCTTATTTAATCTCGATAGTAGTGATACACATATTCATAATGTTGAAGCCAAAAGATGCAGAGTTGATAATGATGGTGCAACTTATTTGTGGCACTGCCGTTTAGGTCATATCGGTGTAAAGCGCATGAAGAAACTCCATACTGATGGACTTTTGGAGCCACTTGATTATGAATCACTTGGTACTTGCGAACCGTGCCTCATGGGCAAGATGACTAAAACACCGTTCTCCGGTACAATGGAGAGAGCAACAGATTTGTTGGAAATCATACATACAAATGTATGTGGTCCAATGAATATTGAGGCTCGTGGCGGATATCGTTATTTTCTCACCTTCACAGATGACTTAAGCAGATATGGGTATATCTACTTAGTGAAACATAAGTCTGAAACATTTGAAAAGTTCAAAGAATTTCAGAGTGAAGTTGAAAATCATTGTAACAAGAAAATAAAGTTTCTACGATCTGGTCGTGGAGGACAATATTTGAGTTACGAGTTTGGTGTACATTTGAAGCAATGCGGAATAGTTTCGCAACTCACACCACCCGGAACACCACAGCGTAATGGTGTGTCCGAACATCGTAATCGTACTTTACTAGATATGGTGCGATCTATGATGTCTCTTACTGATTTACCGCTATCGTTTTGGGGTTATGCTTTAGAGACGGCCGCATTCACGTTAAATAGGGCACCATCGAAATCCGTTGAGATGACACCTTATGAACTATGGTTTGGCAAGAAACCAAAGTTGTCGTTTCTGAAAATTTGGGGCTGCGATGCTTATGTGAAAAAGCTTCAACCTGATAAGCTCGAACCCAAATCGGAGAAATGTGTCTTCATAGGATATCCAAAGGAAACTATTGGATACACCTTCTATCACAGATCCGAAGGCAAGACTTTTGTTGCTAAATTCAGAAACTTTCTGGAGAAGGAGTTTCTCTCGAAAGATGTGAGTGGGAGGAAAGTAGAACTTGATGAGGTAACTGTACCTGCTCCCTTATTGGAAAGTAGTACATCACAGACAATTGTTTCTGCGACACCTACACCAATTAGTGAGAAAGCTAATGATAATGATCATGAAACTTCAGGACAAGATATTACTGAACCTCGTAGATCAACCAGAGTGAGATCCGCGCCAGAGTGGTACGGTAATCCTGTTCTGGAAATCATGCTGCTAGATCATGATGAACCTACGAACTATGAAGAAGCGATGGTGAGCCCAGATTCCGCAAAATGGCTTGAAGCCCTGAAATCTGAGATGGGATCCATGTATGAGAACAAAGTATGGACTTTGGTTGACTTGCCCGATGATCGGCAAGCAATTGAGAATAAATGGATTTTCAAGAAGAAGACTGACGCTGACGGTAATATTACTGTCTACAAAGCTCGACTTGTCGCAAAAGGTTTTCGACAAGTTCAAGGGGTTGACTACGATGAGACCTTCTCACCCGTAGTGATGCTTAAGTCTGTCTGAATCATGTTAGCAATTGCCGCATTTTATGATTATGAAATTTGGCAGATGGATGTCAAAACTGCATTCCTGAATGGATTTCTGGAAGAAGAGTTGTATATGATGCAACCGGAAGGTTTTGTCGATCCAAAGGGAGCTAACAAAGTGTGCAAGCTCCAGCGATCCATTTATGGACTGGTGCAAGCCTCTCGGAGTTGGAATAAACACTTTGATAGTGTGATCAAAGCATTTGGTTTTATACAGACTTTCGGAGAAGCCTGTATTTACAAGAAAGTGAGTGGGAGCTCTGTAGCATTTCTGATATTATATGTAGATGACATATTAATGATTGGAAATGACATAGAATTTCTGGATAGCATAAAGGGATACTTGAATAAGAGTTTTTCAATGAAAGACCTCGGTGAAGCTGCTTACATATTAGTCATAAAGATCTATAGAGATAGATCAAGACGCTTAATTGGACTTTCACAAAGCACATACCTTGACAAGATTTTGAAGAAGTTCAAAATGGATCAAGCAAAGAAAGGGTTCTTGCCTGTGTTACAAGGTGTGAAGTTGAGTCAGACTCAATGCCCGACTACTGCAGAAGATAGAAAGAAAATGAAAGGTGTTCCCTATGCTTTAGCCATAGGCTCTATCATGTATGCAATGCTGTGTACCAGACCTGATGTGTGCCTTGCTATAAGTTTAGCAGGGAGGTACCAAAGTAATCCAGGAGTGGATCACTGGACAGCGGTCAAGAACATCCTGAAATACCTGAAAAGGACTAAGGATATGTTTCTCGTATATGGAGGTGACAAAGAGCTCATTGTAAACGGTTACGTTGATACAAGCTTTGACACTGATCTAGAGATTCTAAATCGTAAACCGGATACGTGTTTACATTAAACGGTGGAGCTGTCAGTTGGTGCAGTTCAAAACAAAGCGTCGCGGCGGGATCTACATGTGAAGCAGAGTACATAGCTGCTTCGGAAGCAGCAAACGAAGGAGTCTAGATGAAGGAGTTCATATCCGATCTAGGTGTCATACCTAGTGCATTGGGTCCAATGAAAATCTTTTGTGACAATACTGGTGCAATTGCCTTGGCAAAGGAATCCAGATTTCACAAGAGAACCAATCACATCAAGAGACGCTTCAATTCCATCCGGGATCTAGTCCAGGTGGGAGACATAGAGATTTGCAAGATACATACGGAGCTGAATGTAGCAGACCCGTTGACTAAGCCTCTTCCACGAGCAAAACATGATCAGCACCAAAGCTCCATGGGTGTTAGAATCATTACTGTGTAATCTAGATTATTGACTCTAGTGCAAGTGGGAGACTGAAGGAAATATGCCCTAGAGGCAATAATAAAGTTATTATTTATTTCCTTATATCATGATAAAAGTTTATTATTCATGCTAGAATTGTATTAAACGGAAACATAATACATGTGTGAATACATAGACAAACAGAGTGTCACTAGTATGCCTCTACTTGACTAGCTCGTTAATCAAAGATGGTTATGTTTCCTAACCATTGACAAAGAGTTGTCATTTGATTAACGGGATCACATCATTAGTTGAATGATCTGATTGACATGACCCATTCCATTAGCTTAGCATACGATCGTTTAGTATGTTGCTATTGCTTTCTTCATGACTTATACATGTTCCTATGACTATGAGATTATGTAACTCCCGTGTGCCGGAGGAACACTTTGTGTGCTACCAAACGTCACAACGTAACTGGGTGATTATAAAGGTACTCTATAGGTGTCTCCAAAGGTACATGTTCGGTTGACGTATTTCGAGATTAGGATTTGTCACTCCGATCGTCGGAGAGGTATCTCTGGGCCCTCTCGGTAATGCACATCACTTAAGCCTTGCAAGCAATGCAACTAATGAGTTAGTTGCGAGATGATGTATTACAGAACGAGTAAAGAGACTTGCCGGTAACGAGATTGAACTAGGTATTGGATACCGACGATCGAATCTCGGGCAAGTAACATACCGATGACAAAGGGAACAACGTATGTTGTTATGCGGTCTGACCGATAAAGATCTTCGTAGAATATGTAGGAGCCAATATGGGCATCCAGGTCCCGCTATTGGTTATTGACCGGAGACATGTCTCGGTCATGTCTACATTGTTCTCGAACCCGTAGGGTCCGCACACTTAAGGTTTCGATGACAGTTATATTATGAGTTTATACGTTTTGATGTATCGAAGGTTGTTCGGAGTCCCGGATGTGATCACGGACATGACGAGGAGTCTCGAAATGGTCGAGACATAAAGATCGATATATTGGACGGCTATATTCGGACACCGGAAGTGTTCCGGGTGATTTCGGAGAAAACCGGAAAGCCGGAGGGTTACCGAAACCCCCCCGGGAGAAGTAATGGGCCATATGGGCCTTAGTGGAGAGAGAGAGGGGCAGCCAAAGGTGGGCCGTGCGCCTCCTCCCCCCTGGTACGAATTGGACCAGGAGAGGGGGGCGGCGCCCCCCTTTCCTTCTCCCTCCCCACTTCTTTCCCCCTCCTAGTAGGAGTCCTACTCCTACTAGGAGGAGGACTCCTCCTTGGCGCGCCATAGGGGCCGGCCGGCCTCCTCCTCTCTTGAACATTTATATACGGAGGCAGGGGCACCCCAGAAACACACAAGTTGATCCACGTGATCATATTCTTAGCCGTGTGCGGCGCCCCCTGCCACCATAGTCCTCGATAATATTGTAGCGGTGCTTAGGCGAAGCCCTGCGACAGTAGTACATCAAGATCGTCACCACGCCGTCGTGCTGACGGAACTCTTCCCCGACACTTTGCTGGACCGGAGTCCGGGGATCGTCATCGAGCTGAACGTGTGCTAAAACTCGGAGGTGCCGTAGTTTCCGTGCTTGATCAGTCGGGCCGTGAAGACGTACGACTACATCAACCGCGTTGTCATAATGCTTCCGCTGTCGATCTACAAGGGTACGTAGATCACACTCTCCCCTCTCGTTGCTATGCATCACCATGATCTTGCGTGTGCGTAGGAAATTTTTTGAAATTACTACGTTCCCCAACAGTGACAACTCACCCCCACTAAACAAGAATCTCGTCCCGAGATTCAAATTCTCATATATCTAGACATGAAAATTGAAGAGCAAATGAGTTGGCGCAACAAGCATTTGGCTACCATGTTGATCATGGTGTATTGCACATCTATCAATAGCCGATGCTCAATCTCACCGACATAGGTAAGGCTGAACCAAAGCCCACTGCTTCGGTCACTAATGAAATTCGTATGCAGGTGAAAGAAAGGATTAGGGGGAATTCATTCTTGATTGTCTGCAATGTCCCAGCGAAAGGGTGAACAATATGGTTCAGAGGATGACTTTGAAATACATATCTATGGAAATTTATCACCGGATTGTTAATGAAATTAAGAATGTTTCACCCAAGTTTGCATCAAGGATTCAAAAAAGTAATGGCCGATACATACTTATCATCCTAAGAAGATGCAGAATGGCCGATGGAGTGTTGACATCGTCCTTAGAACCAACATGATACAAGTTATTTTTTGGCATGCTAGCTATGCCGAAAAACAGGGGGGCATGTGTTGACGCTCAAAATTGGCACAGTCGTAAAGTTAGCTTAGGCTGCATCAAGACTAATTCAAACTTATGATTGGAGGTCACCTCTTAATGGCTCTTTTTAAGAAGATCGAGATGGATATGAAGATGGTTTAAAACGGAGCTCGAAAACAATAGTTGTGACAAGTTCAGAGATGCTCATGTTGACACCAGATTAAAGAATGACATGAAACTCAATTTAGATTGTCTCTAATGGAAAACATTTCAACACGAAAGTTGTGCGTCTCGTCGAAATGGTTGATTTTGGTATAAAAATCGTCTTAATCCGAGGTTTTATGCAACATGTGGGGGGAAAACAAGGTCAGAAACAAAAGCTACAGAGTCATTTCGGACCGACCGAGTTGATTTGATCGGTGAGACCGAGTTGGTCCAAAAATTTACCAAAGAGTTGGCAATATTCATTCGGTAGGGCCGAAGCAAACCAATCGGTGGGACCGAGTTGATTCGAGAAATTACAGAAGGATACAGAGAGTTGGCAACGTTCACTCGGTGGGACCGATTTGATCTGGGAAATTACCAAAGATTCCCGTCCGAGTTAGGTTAGGGTTTTTGATGTTTTGTACGGAATGTTTAGTCCTTTTCTTGTACGGGAAGTCCAGCCGCCTCATAAATAGATGAGAGGTTACAGCCGATTGAACAACACACAATCGATCAATTCATCTACCACTTTTAATCTTTTATCTTTTCTCCTTAGCCCTAGTTCTTCTTCTTCCTAGTTCTTTGTTCGTTCTTCTTGTTGCAGGGCGGTGAACCTCGAGGCCCTAGGGGCAGTCAGGCCGACCTTGGGCAGCCCATAGTCGCCGCGCGTCCAGACGGGGTCCCTCCCGGGCGCGTGGGGTTTCGGGTCTACCAAAGTGCCCACCGGATTGCTAGCGTAGTACCGCGCTTCTAGACAGGTCTCCTTCAACGTGAGCTGCGGTGCATCACCCCCGGCGTCGAGGGTACACGGTGACATGTTCGTGTGCGAACACTTACGAACTCATATACTTCATCAGTGAAGAATATGACATCAATTTCATCAGATCAATTTCATCAAGCAATAGAACGGATAAAGCAGTATGAGGACGTGAGAAATGAAAGTTCATTTCTTCAGGATTAGCTTGCGTCCTTTCAAGCATTTTGAGGTCTCCAGCAAATTCTTCAGACGTTTAAGTACGTCTGGAGACCTGATCCTGCATAAGAGATTAGTTCTTTTTCTTCACCACCCACATCTGAAGTGGTGGCAAAGAGTTCATCATTCTGTGAGATCCATAAGAGAAAGGTGACATAGAAACTAGTCCACTTCGTTTCACATAAGAGGAGTTAGGGTAAGCATATGAATAAGCAAAGAAATTCTTTAAGGACTTATGAACATAATGGTTAGAAGAATAAAACTTATATTCATAGCCCTTAGATCTTCCCTGCGAAACAGAAGTGTTAGCACGATGATGTTCATATGAGGATTCTGATCCTTTTGAGGAATTTGATCCACGTGAGGACTTGGATCCATATGAAGATTTTGATCTGGGGTTCCCATTCTTCACGGGTGGTGTCATGAGGACATTCACCTGAAGACTTTCAAGGCACCTTTTGGGAACCCAGATTTTCTTCATAGGGCAACCGTTCCTGCAGTTAGTGTCAACATATCTAGCAAATACTTCACCATTCTAATTTTTGAACAGCTTATAGTTTGAGTCAAATGACTCATCAGAAGAATGAGGAGATTCACATGTAAAGTCAGTTAGAGTAGATGGGTCTACTGAGGTCCCTTTGCAGCAACCCATGACGTTTTGGGGTACTGCTCAGGTTTCCAGTATGTTCCATCAGCATTGAGTTTCCTCTCAAAGGCAATACCCTCTTTCCTAGGGCTCCTGTTGATGATCTGCTTTTTAAGCACATCACAAAGAGCCTGATGCCCTTTTTCAGTCAAAGTTTTGGTGCGAACCATTTCTTCACCCAACATATCATCACTCTCATTAAGCATATTTTGAACCTTTTTCAAAACTCTTTGTTGTTTAGTGGAAAGGGAAGCAAGTTTGGTGTAGCTGGGTCCAAATTCATCACCTGATTCATCATCACTTGACTCAGACATGTAGCATTCAGTTACCTTGTCACTTTTTGCTACAAGGCATAGTGCAGAGGATGATGATTCTGACTCGAAAGTCATAGCCTTGCGCGATACCATAAAATCCTCAAACCAGGGATCACGGTCAGATCTATGACCTTCATAGACCTCAGAGAGTCGGTCCCAGATAAGCTTCACATGGCTGAGATGCATAATGTTCCTGAACTGATTTTGAGACAGACAAGAGCAGATGATGTCCTTCCCCGTGAGGTTGAGAAGTGTGTACTTGCGAATGTTGTCAGCCTCCGCCATCTTGCACAGATCGGTAAGACCAATCTCAATGATGGACCACAACTCGTTGTTCATCGCCATGAGTCGCTTCTTTATCATGGCCTTGCACTTGGGATAATCATGACCGACAAAGATGGGCATGACACAGTCTTCATTCCTGCGGTCGACATAACTAAAACTCCAGGCGGTTAAACCAAAATCACACAGAACAAAGGAGTACCTTACTCTGATACCAATTGAAAGTGCGTTAAGTCGACTAGAGGGGGGGTGAATAGGCGATTTTTATGAATTCTTCACTGAGGAATTTCAGGGTGAGCAAATTCCTTAGTGAAGAACTACTTGCAGCGGAATAAGTACTCAGATGCAGTCATAACATAACATAAGCATAGACATCATGATGAAATGAAAACAAACACAGAGTACAGAAAGCGTAAGCACATGATAAACATGATGAAGACAAACAGACTGAAGAAATTGGACTGAAGAAATTGATGTCTTCAGTCGAAGTCTTCAAACAGATATGAACAAGCACACAACACAGTAATGATGAAATGGAAGGGTTCAGGAAATAGAACCAGTAGGCTTGATGAAGACAGTGATTTGGTAGACCAGTTCCAACTGCTGTGACAGTTGTACGTCTGGTTGGAGCGGCTAGGTATTTAAACCTGAGGACACATAGTCCCGGACACACAGTTCTCACCGTATTCTCCTTGAGCTAAGGTCACACAGACCTCGCCCAATCACTCGTGGTAAGTTTTCAGGTGACTTTCAAACCTTCACAAACTCGGTCACTCAGCGATCCACAATTTCCTCTTGGATGCTCTAGACCATGACGCCTAACCGTCTGGAAGATGCATAGTCTTAAAAGGTAACAAGCATCGGATCCACACAGGAGCAATTTCTTCAGTGATGCTCAATCACTTTGGGTTTGTAGGTGTTTGGGTTTGGGTTTTCCTCACTTGATGATTTTCGCTCAAAGTCCTTGGAGGATGGGATGCTCTCAATGACAAGTGTTAGTTTCTCTCAGAGCAGCCAACCAGCTAGTGGTTGTAGGGGGCGGCTATTTATAGCCTAGGGAACAGTCCGACATGATAAGACATAAATGCCCTTTGATGATATGACCGTTAGGTGGGTAGATATTTTGGGACAGCTAGCGCAAAGCACAGCAACGGTCGGAAAATTGACTATATAATTTCTCAGGGCTATCATGATCCTCACTTGTAGGCAATCCGCACTGGCAAATTCCTAACGCCTTAGTCAGAACAAATTCCTCAGAGACCAGAAGAACTTCGTCTCTGTCACTGAAGAAATTGACTGAACTACATGAGATTTCCAATGGCTTCACTCGAAAGGATTGGTAGGTGTAGGATTTTGAGATTAGCATCACTTGAAAACTTTTCCTTAGTTTTTCCTCGACCCCCTTTAACAGTACGGTGTTTCCTATGACTCAAGAAAGAGAAAATGAAACTACGAAAACAAAAGTCTTCACGCTTCATGTTCCTCACATGAAATCCAAGTCTTCACGATCACACCAATTTCTTCCCTTTCAAAGTCTTTAGAAATCCAAAGTCTTCAGTTGAAGACATTCAGTTTTAGGGGTCGATTGTCTCTGTAAATATCAAACTCCTCATAGACTTATAGACCTGCGTACACTCACAAATGCATCAATCCCTTAACCTATAAGTATTCAATACACCAAAATCACTAAGGGGCACTATATGCACTTACAAATAGTCTGAGCCGAGGATTCGAATCTAGGGTTCCTCTCAGAGCACTTGGGTAAGGAGACACAAGTTGCTGCAACGACACCCTCAACATGGTCATGAAAATGCTAGTGGGCGCCGCTTCGCTGCAGCCAACCTAGATTTCATTTGGAACCCTGTTTACCCGACCCATGGTTGATTGGTCCACCTGGCACCCCTCGATGTTTTATGCTCTGCCAGACGGTGCCCAATGGTAGCCCACCAACTCTAGAGCCCGCAACCTACAGATCTGGGAATTAGATCTAGAATCTCGCAAAGACTGGAGTCACACTGTTAGGTTCTGCGAGAGGTGGTGGAGGAGAATAGGGGGCTCGTGGCTGCTGCGAGGGATGGTTTTCCCACATGTTGCCCATGGGAGCGCGCGCGGAGGTCGGGAGGAAACACCGTGTGGGAAGCAAATCTCTTAGCTATATGTTCTAGTGTAAACTTTAGTGACCCCACAAAATTAGGAGCATGCACATATTTATTCTTAGATATAATACTAAGAGATAACTACTTCGCGTTAAAAAAAAGGAGATAACTAGTTCAATAAAAACATACTAAATGGTAACCTATCTATTAAAAAATGACCCATTGTATAACTTATTCCTTTAATCTATATCTATACCAATATAAAAAGACCCAAAGGGGCAAATCCAATTAATCTCGGCCATCAAATCATGTCAATCTAATGACCTAGACTGCTTCAATATCGAGCGCTCAACACATTTACCGTGCAGTTAATTTCATACCAAATATAGTGCTAATCACATAATAATACGCAAATAATATACTACTTAATATCCGCGTGCACTTAATATATTTTAATTACACATTGACTAGTTTCTCTAAACGTAAATACATGCATGTCATAAGAAAGCAAGGAGGAGAATGATCATCCAAAAGCGGAAATCCTATTTGTCACCGAATTGAGAACTACTCCCTCCGTCCCATAATATAGGACCGAGGGAGTACCTTTGTGCCAGCCATGGGCAGTTCAAAAAGGCCGGCCAACCCATGGCTTTTTGACCGGCTTCAAATTTGTAGAGGAATACAACAAATGATACGTATCGCCACAGCGCGAACGGTAAAGAATGCTTGTGCATGATGTGGTTCGTGGCCCAGTAGCACCAGGAGACTGGGCGGATTTCTTTCCGGGTCAGGTAATGATGTGGTTTCTCTTTCAATTTTTGTTCCCTTAATTTTGTATGTCCAGTTTTTTTTATTTACACTTTTCTTGCAATTTCGTTTTTCGTCTTTCTGTTTTTTTTTCACAATTTACGCTTTTATTTTTCTTCTCCATTTTCATATTTTCTTTTCCAGTTTCCTTCCATGGATTTTTCAATTTTTTTCTAGTTTCCATCGTGTTTTATCCTTTTTCTTTTCTTTTTATTTTTATTTCAATTTATTAATATTAATATATATTACAATTATAAATATATGATAAATAGTTTTTAGTTATGCGATGATGCTTTTATAAATATAGGAATACATATTGTTTCTCATAGTTTTTCATAGTACAATGAATATTATTATTGATGTAATATTTTCTTATTGCATGAACTTTTGAAAAATATGCGAACAACATTTTTAATGCAAAGAATTGTTTCTCAAAATTAGAGAATATTGAACTGACACTATTTTTAAATAAGGAAAACTTAATGTTTATTTTTTACATATATTAAAAAACTAGTTAGATGTATAACTTTGTTGATTTCAATGAGCATTTTTTTAATTGCACGGATGATTATGCAAAATGTGTGAATATTTTTTAACCTAGAAATATTTTAAATAAGTGGCTCGTATTTGTATGTCAGGCACTCGTATAATCATTTGAAATATGAAAAAAAATCAAAAGAATTAAAACAAAAAAATAAAGTGAAAAAAATCTAACTTTTTTGAGGGATAAATAATAATAAAATAGCAGGGTTAGACCCCAGTAGGGACGCTGTGGGCGAGAAGTGACTATTTCCTTTTTTGAGAATGCGAGAAGTGAGTATTAGGGGTAGGGTGCGAGCAAGGCTGCAATAAAATGAGCCACACGAAGAGATGGGCCCAGGCCCAATGATTGAACATCCTATGTCGCTTTAACGTTGGGAAACTCAGTTCCGTGTTTTTATAACTGTTATCCTATTTTCATGTGTTTTGATTTTATTATTTATATCATATTTTTTATATTTTCGGCGAAATATGTAAAACCTTTACAAATTACATGAAGATATATTCCAACACATCTGAACAATTTTGTAAATTATACGGAAAAAGTTTTATGCTCCAATTTTTTTAATATGAGATGAACACTTTAAAAATAAATTAACATTTACTCTTGTTTATATTATGAAGTATTTTTAAACTATGTTTAAAATTTATTATCTTAATTGTTTTCATATTTCCATAAGAAAATATAAAGTATGGGTTGTGTGGCCGGCCCATTATGCTTCCTGCTTCTAAGACGCTATGGTTTGTTTTATTTCGCAAAAAAATAGGTAGTCTATAACCCAAAACCTCCGACGTGGATCGGCGTTGCGCCGCCGCTGGTCGCCGCGGTCGCTCCCTTGCCGGCGCACGCTGCAGCGTGCGTGCGGCTGCCGGCGTGACCCGCGCAGAGAAGAGCCTGGCCTCTCGCCGCGGCGTCTTCTGGCGCGTGGATCTCCGACCAACCGTTGCGGACCCGCTCGGCATTGGCGGCGGCGAGCGAGGGGCCACGGAAGCGATGTGCAAACCCTCGGCTCGCCAGCGGAGGGAGAGTAGTACGTACGCGCAGTTGGGCGGTGGTTGCCGGCGAGGTTGCGCGCACGTGAAGGAAAAGCACGGCGCTACTTGATTGAGTGGATACAATCTACGGAGCGGACCAAGTAAGTATGCGCCTTCCGCTTCCACGATTTAATCTGCTTGCTATGAATTGGCATATATAAACATCACAATGTTTAGACTGGTATATGCATTCGGATTGTGAAATTTTAGGGGTTGTAGTTAGAGCCCAAATCGTGTGTATTCAGTTTTGGGGGAAAATTACAGTCAACAAGTCATTGGTAGCTGTCTGCCTCCGATGCCTTTTAGCAGTTGGAACACAACACTCATCAGAATTAGGACGCTGGCATGTGGATGCTCTTGACTCTAGGTCATGCATACATGGAATATGTTCTACTACAATGCAAAATTTCGCTGCGCTTGTTCAATTTCTCAATGTACTCTAGTACAGGCCATCTTCTCACAGTGTTGGAAATTAATGTAGGTTCTTTGATTCACATAGCATATCTGCTCAAAGAGCTGGCGATTTTTGTAGGATTTTTGAATTCACAAGGCTGATCTCCTCAGATTTGTTAGAACTTGAACTTTGTACATCCATATTGTGAGCTGAACTTTCACTGTAATGAAAGATATGCGTGTAGGTCAAGTTATTGCATAATCATTGTTGCACAGAAAAACAAAGGAACAAAAAATATGGGAGAATATCTTACAGCAATCCTGAGAAGTTTTGCTTTGGTGGCATGTCCATGTCATCTGAGCTTCTGTCGAACATTTCTAGAACTTTGGTTATGGTAGGGCGATATGCAGGCAATATTTGTACGCACCACAAGCCAATTAAGGTCATCTTTCTTGCAATTTTCTCAATTTCTGATGTGACTTCACATGCTTGTAATCCATCATCTTGCGCAAAGTGGTCGTAAATCCAGTCTGGAAAATACTTTTCGCTGGATTTTGCATCAATTGATTTTACATTTCTCCTGCCTCCAACCATCTCCAGCAGCATCATTCCGTAACTATAAACATCTGACTTTTCTGAGACCACTCCAAAGCTTCGAGAGTGAACTTCTGGAGCGATGAACCCAATTGTTCCTCTAGCTCCAGTCATTGAAAGCTTGCTTTCCTTTGTATGACACAATTTAGCTAGACCAAAATCAGCAATCTTTGGGTTAAAATCCTTGTCTAGAAGGATATTTTGGGGCTTAATGTCAAAATGGACGATGCGTATATTACAGCCATGATGCAAGTACTCGAGGCCACGAGCAATCCCCACTGCTATCGCATAGAGCCTCTCCCATCCTAAAATTCTTTGGGGTTCTCTGAGTAAATGAACTTATCCAAGGAACCGTTGGGCATGTACTCATATATAAGAGCTCGTTTTGATCCCTCCAGACAAAATCCAAATAAGCTAACAATATTAACATGAGAGGTCCTCCCAATGCTCATAACCTGATTCACAAACTCGTCCCCATTTCCTTTGCAGTCATGCAAGAATTTCACAGCAACCAGACGATCATCGTGTAGCCTTCCTTTGGAAACCTCACCATAACCACCTTTCCCAAGCTGATTGTTGCGAGAAGATGTTATCTTCATTACCTCCGAATACATGTATCTTTTTGGAGCTAGGGATCCATATGATACTATCATGGCCTCGTAATTCTTTTCAGTGTTGCTGCTAGTCTTCTTGCAAAGGAGAAACCATAGTCTTTTCCCCTTTCTATGCCATAACAGGACATAAATACATGTAAAGAGCAAGACTCCAGCTGCTGATGTCATAGCTGAGATTGAAGCAGATCGATGTTACTTTCTTTTCTAAACCAGGACTTATAATACAGTCATTTGGTTTCCAATACCATCAATAATTTAAATTTCTCAAGTGAGAGTTGCTTGATTCAATTTTTTATTGTAGAATCAATTCGCAGTGATTACAGATATGACTATTTTATGCTACTATTTCAACATAGAAATAACTGTAGTGGACTACCAATATTTAAATCATTACATTTGAGAAAATGGCAAAAGTTTGAGCATACCTATTAGCATACTCATCTTACTAGTCCCCTTGCTACCTGGAACATAACACATATAACATTTATGAGTAAAAGCAATGTTGTCCAACAGTACTACATTGGTTATTTTTCAAAGGAAAAAGAATATCATTAACTAAAAAACAGAGTAAACTGGACAGAACACCAGCTATACTAGTAGGAGATAAAAGGAAACCATTTACAGCTAGTTGGTACGCGCATGTTGTGTTCATTTTTCTTGGAAATTCCCTCAACTTACTGTGTCAAAATCAAAGAGTACTATTACATATGTAAACCCTGCCCACAGATGATGGACAAAGCGGTTAAGTGACCAGTGAGTTTCGACTAAAGTGGTTAAGTGATCGGGTCACACAGAAGACAGAACTCACCAGTAATAAGTCTATGTAGCAGTACTAAATTAGATTATTTTTTAAACGTGGGTTTGAACTACCTGGCATGGCTGTTGTATATGAGTTAAAACTCTTTTGAGGTAGTAGTAGTACTGGCATCTATATATGACGTAAAAACGAGGTGAATTAATTACCTTTTTCTGCAGGGGTGATGAATTGATCACCGCAGATTAAGGGGCCGTCAGACAATCCGCTGGGACATTGGCAATCGAAGATGTCGTAGGTGGGGTTGATCCGGCAAAGCCCACCGGTGTCCCTGCACGCTGTGCACTCGCCGGTCGTGTACTCGAGACGAAACCCGCCCTCCATCAGCCTGTGGTAGTTCGCCCCGGTCGCCCCCGGGTACCCCAGCACCGGCACCATCAACACCGAGCAGTTTCCCGGCACCGGCGGCCATTTGTCGTCGGGCTTGTAACCCCCGGCAAGCCACGCGAACGAGTTGCTGTCGCAGTTCAAGGGCGCCCACGTAGGTGGCTGCTGCGCCGGCTGCAGGTCGCGGCAGTCGTAGAGGAAGAAGAGCTCCCGGTTGGCGGCGCTGATGCTGAAGGGCGCGAGGCCGAGGTCGGAGGAGACGTTGACTTGGAGCTTGAAGTCGCACGTGCTGTCTGAGAGCTCGACGTTGGTGACCCGGAACGAGCTATCCTGGTAGGAGATTGTCGAGGATCTTGTACGTCCGTATGTTGTCGTTGAGGGAGGCCGTGCCGTTGACGTCGCACCTGACCTGGAAGGCCCGGTAGCCGCACTCCGGCGGGTGCGTGCCGCCGAGCCAGAACGGGTACTCGATGCGCAGCCCCCCGCACGTCGCCGGCTCGCAGGAGGTGGTGTTTCGGGCGTGGGTAGTGAGGACGGCACTTAGCAGCACTGTGGCTGCGCAGAGCACGGCAGCGGCCACCGGGACACGAAACGGATGCATCGGTCGATGCTGATACAACAGAATGGAAGATTGAAGAGGCTAACGGCTTCCGAAGGCGGAGAGAGGCAGGGCCGGCCCTGAGGAGGGGCAGCGGGGGCGGCCGCCCCGGGCCCCCAAGATGCAGGGGCCCCTCCTCAGGTTCACACTAGCCCATGGCCCAGGTATTCAGTAGGATAGTCAAGGCCAAGTTCTGGGAAACAGTGGGCATTTCCAGGTAGACACGGTGCGCGCGTAGACGCTCTGCTCAAAAGGAAAGAAATACGGCATGCAGATTGCCCACGATCTCAGGACGCCACGAGCCCAGGATATCGCCCTGCCTTCTTTTCCTTCCATGGCTATGATCCCTAATTCTACCTGGCCCCGTCGCTCCAATTACGAATCGCGAGCGGCAGCCGCAACGCGACGACGCCTACGAACGCCGATCTCCAACCGCTGGATGTACATGCGTGCTGGCTAGACTACATCGCCGAGCACATCCTGCTAGTTGCCAGTCTACTCCATATCGGTTCATCGCCAAAAGCCCGATCACCGACCGACCGATGCCAATCCGAGGTATACTACTGTTTTGAAATTCAACCACTTCCGAGTATACATGCTGGTTATCGCACAAAAAAATAAAACCACTTATGCTAGACATAATTAATTAGACCAATTATGGAGTGACTATCTTTCAGTTTATAGTACCTGTAGATTTTTAAAGCTGAAGGTTTCAGATTTGATTGAGATATTTTCATATGTCCCACAAAAAAAGGATATACTTTCGTATGATTTTTGTAGAACATTGCTACACATTTATTTTCATTTGATTTGAGTTTAGAGCTCTTACAAATTTTCATTATGTTTATTATATTCGTGCTCACGCACATCATTACAAATTCAATTTCTTTGGATTATTATGAAATTAAGAAAGCCATGGTGTTAAATATTTTCGTGCATTCTACTAGAATCCATCCTTTCAAAAGAAAAAAAAGAAAAATCATACTTCTTTTAGAAATTTACTTATGAATTAATGTGGTGATGTGATCGTATATAATTCTATACGTGCAAAGTATGTACCTCTATTAGCATTGAGGGGCCTGCATTTTAGTTTCGCCCCGGGCCCCTAAATTCTCAGGACCGGCCCTGGAGAGAGGGAGGCCTGCAGCGAAGACCGGCAGTTAATGATGATGAAAATTGAGACGAAGATTGAAGAAGTATGCATGATTGCCGGATGTGTTGACTGTTCGTCGTCACGGAGGTGTTCACTGAAATGGACATCACAGCGGCACTCGCCGGGGGTGTGGGTGCTCAGGGCCCGATTGCCAGTGACCGGAGGAAGGTCCTTTTGGTTTGAACGCCTCCTTGCATACTGCTGGGTGAAAACAACACCAACCATTCCTCATGCTCCATTCTTTTCTTTGGTCGTTACTATACTAACGGCCTGAAACGGGTCCATCTACTTGGTCAAAGTATCGTTGTCGTCCACTCGTCAATTTTCCGGTTCCGGTGACATCAAAATCTTTGATTAGTCTATCTATCTATTCTTGCGATGTGTCAACTGCCGTGGACTAAAGCCTGACGGAGTGCCGCCTATTCCACTCCACGCTCTACCCAACCAGATAATCGCTCAACCAAGACAACAATCGCATTTCTAACTGCAGTTTATCTCCATGTTCTGGAAATTGGCTATGTATTTCAAGTTTTCATCAGCTAGTAGCTCTTCCTAGTGTAATTTTGAGTATTAGAATTATGTAAACTAATTTGGAGGCTTACCGGCACATGTCGACCCGAGCAACTTGCCGTCGGGGCAGAGACATGCGAACTCCCCGGCGGCATTGCTGTACCTGCACTGCACTGCCCCCCGCTCGCAACGCAGGCATCGCAGTCCCCTATGCCGGTGCCCTCCCAATCCAGAAGGAACCCTGTCTTCAGGAGACAGCCGTAGTCGGCCGCCGTTGAGAACGCCGCCTCTAACCCGAGCACCAGCAGGTACGTGTACGTGCAGTTCCCAGTCGGGATCGCTGGTGGCGTGTCCCGGTCGTAGCTCCCGCTGAGGTATGCGTAGATGTTCCTGCCACAGCCGGGCACGCCGGTGGCGTTCACCTAGTCGCGCCCTCGTGGTTCCATCCCGTTGCAGTTGGAGAGGAAGCACAGGGCCTGATTGCTGCTGCTGATACTGAACGGGGCGAGAGCTAAGGTGGGCGAGACATTGAAATCGGCGCGGCACATGTCGTCGGTGCCTGAGGCGACCCTGTTGTGGACGACGACCAATGAGTTGGTGGGGTGGCGGATGCTGAGTACGTGGATTGGGGAGCCGCTCATGGCCGTGGTGTTGCCGCTCATGCACCAGAGCTCGAAGTCCGGGTGGCCGCAGGCGGCCTCCGGCACGGAGCGCCTGGGCGCGCCGAGCCAGAACGGGTACTCGATGGTGAAGTTCCCGCATGGCACAGGCTCACACATGGCTTGCGCGCGTTGATGGAAGAGGAGCAGTGAAACCAAGATGGAGAGCAGTGAGGTTTGATACATGCCAGCAGTCTGAATCGAGTAGGCTGGTCTGCTAACGGGGAAGGATGGCGCAAACTCAATAGATAATATGGAAGGACGAAGATGACGTCCCCCTCCTCCCGCTCCGGCGACGCGCCCCGCACGCATGTCACTGGAGAAACCCTAGCACCGGCAGCGGGCCTCCCCTCCTCCTCTCCCTAGTTGTACTTGTGCCGCAGCTTCGAAGGAGAAGGTTGCAGTCGACCTGCACCTCGTCATCCTTGCGAATAGGGATGGACCGGATGTTGTATTTGTGCCGCGGCTCCGAAGGAGAAGGTTGCAGTCGACCTGCACCTCGTCATCCTTGCGGATAGGGATATGTTTCAAACTTAGGCGAGTGATGGACTGTAGCTAAGCCTCCTAGAACTTAGACGAGTGCTGGACTGCAGCTAAGCCCCCAAGTGGGAGGGTTGCTCTGCACTCGGTAGGATTTTTTCAAACTTAGACGAGTACTGGACTGCAGCTAAGTCTCCTAGTGGGAGGACTTAGGCGAGTGCTGGACTGCAGCTAAGCCCCCGAGTGGGAGGGTCGCTCTCCACTCGGTAGGATTTTTTCAAACTTAGGCTAGTACCGGACTGCAGCTAAGCCTTCTAGTGAGAGAACTTAGGCGGGTGTTGGACTGCAGCTAAGCCCCCGAGTGGGAGGATTGTTCTCCACTCGGTAGGATTTTTTCAAACTTAGGCGAGTACCGGACTGTAACTAAGTCTGCTAGTGAGAGAACTTAGGCGAGTGC
>NC_057800.1:26860787-26877580 GCF_018294505.1 Triticum aestivum | reverse complement strand
AGGATTTTTTCAAACTTAGGCTAGTACCGGACTGCAGCTAAGCCTCCTAGTGAGAGAACTTAGGCGAGTGTTGGACTGCAGCTAAGCCCCCGAGTGAAAGGATTGCTCTCCACTCGGTAGGATTTTTTCAAACTTAGGCGAGTACCGGATTGCAGCTAAGTCTCCTAGTGAGAGAACTTAGGCGAGTGCTGGATTGCAGCTAAGCCCCCGAGTGGGAGGATTGCTCTCCACTCGATAGGATTTTTTCAAACTTAGGCGAGTACCAGACTGCAGCTAAGTCTCCTAATGAGAAAACTTAGGCGAGTGCTGGACTGCAGCTAATACCCCGAGTGGGAGGGTTGCTCTCCACTCGGTAGTATTTTTTCGAACTTAGGCGAAACGGATTCGCGACTAAGCCCACCCACTAGGGGATTTCAGAAGTAAATAAGAACAAGACAATCGAATGAGAGAATTGTAAGCTCTTGTCTTTGATAAACGAATTACAAAAGGTGTTTCTCATTTCATTTTATTCGAACGAGTGCTTAAGTATAAAAGGGGCGGAGCAGCTCCGCGTTCCAAGCCCGTGGCTCATCTTTCTGATGCTCAATACTGTAAAGATGGTATGCTCCATTGTGGAGAACTTTGGTGATGATGAAGGGGCCCTCCCAAGTCGGGGCAAGCTTGTGTGGTTTCTGTTGATCCACTAGAAGAACTAGGTCTCCTTCTTGAAAGGCTCGACCCCTCACATTTCTGGCGTGGAATCGACGCAAGTCTTGCTGGTAGATGGTCGACCGGATAAAGGCCATCTCTCTTTCCTCCTCCAAGAGATCGACTGAATCTTGTCGGGCCTGCTCTGCTTCCTCTTCGGAGAAGAGCTCGACTCGGGGTGCGTTGTGGAGCAGGTCACTTGGCAAAACTGCTTCGACTCTGTAAACCAAAAAGAAAGGAGTTCGTCCGGTCGACCGATTAGGAGTTGTCCTCAAGCCCCACAGAACTGACGGAAGTTCATCAACCCAAGCGCCTGCTGCGTGTTTGAGATCACGCATCAGTCGGGGTTTCAATCCTTTGAGAATTAGGCCATTGGCTCTATCTGCTTGTCCGTTTGGTTGCGGGTGAGCGACCGAAGCATAGTCGACTCGAGTGCCCTAAGAGGTGCAGAAAGCTCTGTATTCATCGGAGTCGAAGTTCGACCTGTTGTCCGTGATGATGCTGTGTGGGACTCCATATCTGAACGTCAATTCTTTGATAAAACTGACAACGGTGCTAGCATCAAGGTTCTTGATAGGTTTAGCTTCGATCCATTTGGTAAACTTGTCGACTGCAACGAGCACATGAGTGAAGCCTCTTCTGCCAGTTCTCAGTGGTCCAACCATATCCAGTCCCCAAACAGCAAAGGGCCAGATGAGGGGGATGGTCTTCAGAGCAGACGCTGGCTTGTGGGACATGTCGAAGTAAAACTGGCAGCCTTCACATCTGTCGACTATATCTTTCGCCATTTCATTTTCTCGTGGCCAATAGAATCCAGCTCGGTATGCTTTAGCCACGATGGCCCGGGAGGACGCATGATGACCACAGGTCCCTGAGTGGATGTCATTGAGGATCATTCGACCTTCTTCTGGTGTTATGCATTTTTGACCGACTCCAGTCACGTTTTCCCTGAACAGCTGCCCTCTTATCACAGTAAAGGCCTTGGATCGACGGACGATCTGTCGAGCCTCTTCTTCATCCTCTGGGAGTTCTTTCCTGAGGATGTACGCAGTGTAGGACACCGTCCAGTCGGGAGTAATGGCCATAACCTCCATGATCAGGTCAACCACGGCTGGGACCTCGACTTCAGTCGGATCTGTGGCGCTCTTAGGTTGCGGGGGCTCTTCAGTAAAAGGATCTTTCTGAACTGTCGGCAAGTGGATATGCTCCAAAAATACATTGCTGGGAATGGCTTCTCTCTTGAAACCTATCTTTGCCAAATCGTCGGCTGCTTGATTTTTCAGTCGGGGTATGTGGTGGAGTTCTAATCCCTCAAACTTCTTCTCAAGCTTTCTCACTGCGTTGCAGTAACCAGTCATGGCTGGGCTTCTGACGTCACACTCCTTCATCGCTTGATTAACTACCAAATCTGAGTCGCCATAGACCATGAGGCGACGGACGCCGAGTGAAATGGCCATGCACAACCCATACAGGAATGCTTCATATTCTGCTTCGTTGTTGGAGGAATCAAAGTGAATCTGGAGGACATATCTGAGCCTGTCTCCTCGGGGGGATACCAGAACTACTTCAGCACCAGAACCGTTCAGCATCTTAGATCCATCAAAGAACATGGTCCAGTGTTTAGAGTGAACTTGAGTCGGCAGTTGCTGTTCGATCCACTCGGCGAGGAAATCTGCTATTGCTTGGGACTTGACAACTTTCTTTGCCTCAAACTTGATATCTAGGGGAAGGAGTTCAAATCGCCCATTTGGCCACTCGACCAGTTGCATCTCTGTTGTGCAGAATCTCTGACAATGGAGCGTCGCTGACGACTGTAACAGAGTGATCTGAGAAATAGTGTGCAACCTTCTTCGTGGTCATGTAAATCCCATAGACAAGCTTCTGATAATGAGGATATCTCTGCTTTGACGGGGTTAGGACTTCAGAAATATAATAAACTGGGCGTTGAACCTTATAAGCTTTTCCTTCTTCTTCCCGCTCGACCGTAAGTACTGTACTGACGACTTGCCCAGTTGCTGCTATATAAAGCAGTAGAGGCTCTTTGCTGATTGGAGTAGCAAGCACCGGCTGGGTGGGAAGCAGGGCTTTTAGCTCTGCAAACGCTGGATCAGCTTCTGGGGTCCACTCAAACTTGTCTGATTTCTTCATCAGTCGGTAAAGAGACAACGCCTTTTCACCGAGGCGAGAAATGAATCGACTTACGGCGGCCAAGCAACCAGTAAGCTTATGGACATCGTGCACACGCACATGGCGCTTCATTCGGAGTATAGCGCCTACTTTCTCTGGGTTAGCATCGATTCCTCGTTCGGAAACAAGAAAACCGAGTAACTTTCCGCTTGAAACTCCAAACGTGCACTTTGATGGATTGAGCTTGATATCATACCTTCTGAGGTTGGCAAAGGTTTCAGCAAGGTCGGTCAGTAGGTCGGAACCTTTACATAACTTGACCACAATGTCATCCATGTATGCTTCCACATTCCGACTGATCTGAGTGAGCAGGCACTTCGGAATCATCCGCATGAATGTGGCTCCAGCGTTTTTCAAACCGAATGGCATTGTGACATAACAGAAGCACCCAAACAGGGTGATAAACGCTGTCTATACAGACGGATCTGGTGGTACCCGGAGTAGGCGTCCAAAAAGGACAAACGCTCGCACCCTGCAGTCGAGTTGACTATCTAGTCGATGCGAGGGAGAGGAAAGTGATCTTTCGGGCAGGCCCGATTGATATGCTTGAAATCGATGCACATGCGAAGTGAGTCATCTTTCTTTGGGACCATGACAACATTGGCTAACCACTCGGAGTGGTAAATCTCTCGGATAAACTCAGCTGCCAAAAGCCGAGCCACCTCTACCCCGATTGCCTTTCTTTTCTGGACGGCGGACCGTCGAAGATGTTCTTTGTCTGGTTTCACCTTCGGGTCGACTCACAAACGATGCTCAGCCAGTTCCCTGGGAACACCCGGCATGTCAGAAAGCTTCCATGCAAAGATGTCCCAGTTCTCACGGAGGAACTGGATAAGCGCTTCTTCCTATTTGAAGTCGAGTGAGGTTGAAATGTGAGTCGGAGCAGCACTGGGATCTGTCGGGTGAATATGAATTGACTTCGTTTCACCAGACGACTGGAATACTGAATCTGTGGCTGGCTTCTTGGCTCGCAGCAAGTCACTCGGATCTGCATTTTTCTGGTATTCTTGCAATTCTACTACGGCCATCTCGGCATCGGCGATCTTTGAGCCCTTCTGGAAGCACTCTTCTGCCTTCTTCCGATTACCAGAGATAGTAATCACTCCTCTGTGACCTGGCATCTTCAGTTTGAGGTACACGTAACATGGTCGAGCCATAAATCGTGCATAAGCTAGCCTGCGTAGAATTGCATGATAAGCACTCTGGAAATCCACAACTTCAAACATCAACTTTTCTTTGCGGTAATTTTTGGAATCACCGAAAACCACATCGAGTGCAATCTGACCGAGGGATGCGGCCTTCTTGCCTGAAATGACCCCATGAAAACTCATATGGCTTTCACTGAGCCTGGACATCGGAATGCCCATTTCTTTCAACGTTTCTGCATACAGTATGTTCAGACCACTGCCACCGTCCATCAGGACCTTTGTCAGTCGAGTGCCTTCGACAACCGGGTGGACCACCAGTGCTTGCCTCCCAGGGGTGGCGATGTGCGCTGGATGATCAGACTGGTCGAATGTAATGGCAGTCTGTGACCACTTCAAGTAACTGGGTGTCGCCAGAGCGACCATGTTCACTTCCCTATTGATAACTTTCAATCGACTTTTGCTCTTGACATCAGCAAAAATCATTAGAGTGGAATTCACGTGGGGATAACCATCGTCATCCTCTTCCTCATCCTCGGCCTTGTCTGTCTCCTTCTCTTTTTTCTTGGGCTGTTTCTCTCGGAACTGCTGGATTAGGAGCCGAAACTGCCGAGTGGTGTGCTTCGGGTAAATAAAATTACCTTCTTCATCTTTTTTGGTGTGGATATGGCACGGCAGATCCAACACGTCATTTCCATCTTGATCTTTTACTTTCTTGGGGTTCCACGGCCCTTTGGGCTTCCCCTTGAACTTTCCTTGAACCACAGCCAAGGCTTCAACCGGCGCTGCTGGCTCGGCCTTGCGCTTCTGTTTCCAACCGGAGTTTCCTCCTCCGGCTTCGTGGGCGACTGCTTTGTTCTTGCCGCTCCGGAGCCGCTCTTCTTCTTCACCATTGGCATACTTGGTGGCAATTTCCATCATCCGAGCCAGAGTCATATTCCTTGTCCGGCCGAATTTCATATTCAACTCTCGATACCTGACGCCTTCCTTAAAGGCACAAATTGCCTGACGATCTGACACATCTTCTACTATGTGGTGTAGGGTGATCCATCTCTGGATATAATCCCTCAAAGTTTCATTCGGTTTCTAAACACAATACTGCAACTCTGTCAAACCTGCCGCCCGTTTGCATGTGCCCTCAAATGTTCTGACAAACACTCGGGCGAGATCTTCCCAAGTATAGATGTTGCCAGGTGCTAACTGATTCAGCCACGCTCTAGCCGTGCCCTCTAACATCAGAGGAAGGTCTTTCATGGCTACTTCATCATTACCGCCACCAATCTGGACAGCCACTCGGTAGTCTTCAAGCCAAGTGTCAGGCTTGGACTCCCCGGTGAACTTACTAACTCCAGACGCCAACCTGAAGTTGGGGGAATCACCTCAGCTCTGATAGCTCTGCTAAAGCACTCTGGACCAGAGACATTCACCCTGTTGCTGGTTTGTGGACCTCCATCATGGCCCTCCCGGTGAGCTCTGTTTCTGTCGACCAAGCCTGCACGAGAATAGATCTCGCATCAAAGCCTGGCTCCCTGGGGTCGATTGGAATAGCTCGCCCAACACTGTGAGGACGTCTGTCTTCATGCTGCCGAGGCGCGTACGACCCGCTCCTCAAGGGAGGCGTGGGCACTCGACGGCGATCATACTGCTCTCGGTTTCTGTACTGATCTCGTCGATCCCCACGTCCCTCACGCCTCGGAGGCGACCTTCGGCTATGGGCCGACTGAACTGTGTCTGCCATCATGGATCTGCTGTGGATCCTATCCCGCGACTGAGATACAACTATATTCTGCTCTCCCGCCGCCCGAAGCAAGGCTCGGATCTGCACCAGACCTCGACCAGCTTCTGACTAGGAGGGTTGGATCGACTCCGCTATTCGGGCAGCAGCAGCTAGATTCTGGATCGGGGTTCGGTATACCTGAGTTGGAGGTGGAAAAAGTTGGCGCCGACTGGATTCAGGAGCACGTTGTCGAGCGCGATCGTCGAGTGCGCGCTGGAGGTTCTCCAGTCGAGTGCGCTCAGCTAGATTGGCCAAGCGCGCCTGCTCCAAGGCATGGGCCTCGGGGGTTTCTCCAACTATAGGAGTGTGCAGGGCATCCATGTTCCGGCGACGAAGTTCTTCCCTCTGCTGCGAGGAGAGAGGTTCGGGGCGGTACTCCTCGTGAACGTGCGACGGATCGCCGTTCCCGTCACCTCCGTCTTCACGATTGAAGCCAGGAGGACTGCATGGTCCATTGACCATTAGGACTTCCGCCGCCGAGTCACTGCTGCCGCACTCGGATGCGGTCTCTATGGAGCCAGTCGACAGATCGAACAGGCCGTAGAGAGATTCGTCGGGCTCGATCGCCGCGACTTGAGGGGTGGCCCATTGGCGGGCCACCGCATGCTTCACCCACCGCTGAAGTCTCGACCGACCGGTGCGCTTGCTCCGGCGGGTCGCAGGGAGGGGGAAAGCTGCTGGAGTCGACTGGTACTGGGTCGACGGTTGCCACAGGAGGACACCACGGACGCACGCGCGAAAGTGCACCGCCCCGCGGGCGGGGAGCGCGTCAGTGTCGAGTGGTGCCTCCTGGAGCCAAGCGGAGTCGTCGGCGACAAACACGAGCGTGCCGAGACGGATCTCGCGGCCGTCGGCCAAACCTCCGCCTGGAACCATGATGAAGGGGATCGGAAAAATTGCAACTTCTCCAATAAGTCGCTAAGACACCTGCCCCAAGGTGGGCGCCAACTGTCGTGGATCTAAGACTGACAGTAGAATGGGGGTAAGTATGAGGAGGCAAGATCCTAGCTATGGAGGAGTTGTACGCACAAGTTTTACGAGTTCAGGCCCTTCTCGGAGGAAGTATCAGCCCTACGTCTCGGTGCCCTGAGGCGGTCGACTGGATTATATGAGTGTGTGTTTACAAAAGTGCGAACCCTTGTCCCAGAGGAGGAGGGTGGCTTATATAGAGTGCGCCAGGACCCTAGCTCCCCTCCGTTACACAGGGTTCAATGTTCATAAAGGAGGGGCGTTACTAGTAACGCCTGCAGTAAAGTGTTATAAATGCCCATAAAGCTATGGTTTAAGTCTTGACCGTTGCATAGTGGAGAGTTTCTCATCTTCTGGTGGTCGAGTGTCTTCAAGGGGGTCGAGTGAGCGCATCTTCATGGTCGAGTGGACGATGGTTTCTCTTCGACTGCTTCTAATTCTTTGCAAAGATGTCCTTGGGGAGGGTATGTCAGACAGGTCCATGACCCTACCCTAGGTACATAGCTTCATCAGGCGGCCCTTAGGATCTCTCCTTGCCGGCGGGCAGGTGTATGTTGGTGGCCTCGCGTGGAGCTGTGGTTGCCGCCGAGGTGGGGCGATACAGGAGGTATCCGATGGGGAGGCACGCTGGAGGGATGTGAAGGCGCCGACGAGCTCGGGCCACCCGTCGCTGACACAAGGGTATGCTGGCCCGGATGTGTCTGCTCCCCTCCTCCCCCGCTCCTTGGCCTTGTGTGGGTTGACGTAGCTCCGACGTTGTTCGGGGTGGGACGTATGTCCCAGTTCCTTCGGTCGGGTGCGTCCTTTGGCCCAAAGCCGATCACTTTGGTCGGTCTTGGGGGTGTCTGGATATAGGGCAGTGGCCCTGGCGGCGGGAGGCACGACGTTCGTGGGCGAGACTTGTGCCTCAGGTGCGGGCAAGTGGCCATGGCCACGCGGGTGGGTGGTCACTGGTGGAGCTAGGTTGCATCGAGGGAGTGGACCTGCCCAATCTTGTATTGGCTGACGGCGGCGGCGTTCATGGACATCGTATCCTTCTTGTAGGCTCTGTTGCGGTGGCCTTTCTCCTTCGAGTTGCTCCGGGTGAAAATCCGATCTTTGGGATCAGATGGTGGCGGCGACCTATGGTCGTTCCCTTCTTGGAGGCACCATCTTGGAGTCCTAGTTCCGTCTCACCTCCCCTCGGAGGATTGGGGGTCTCCGGTGGCTCCAAGCACTTCGTCATCGCGCATATGTAGAGGCTTGGTAGTAGTTTGGGATGGTGTGACGGTGCCCGGCACCTTTGTATCTTGCCTTGGGTGTGTGTGTCGTGTGCGGTGATGGTGTGAGTTTGTATCGTGTGTCTTGTCGTTCGGTGCTTTATATGTAAAGCGGGGAGAAAACATTTTTCGATAGAAGATAATACAAGTGATATGGAAGGACCCATTTACTTTTCCATACCCACTAGAGAGAATCCACATCCAAATGTTTCAATCCATATTTAGTTGGCGCAGTGTTCCAAAGTTTTATATTCCCACCATAGAATGCGTTGTTATGTTTAGAGCAAGGAACGTTAACGCAGGGTCCCAAACATTTTTTGAAGCGCAAGTGGAGCACTTCAGGTTTTCATCCAGCAGCATGTTGTCTGATTTTGTGTGTTCAACAGGCATGTGATTTTGAGGCAAGAAATTTGGAACAGTAACGACAACATGCTGGTTGTGGACATTGGAACTGTTGGAGATAGATCTGGCGATCATTTGTGCGGGCGATAATTTTTGAAAAGGCAAAGGCAAATAGATGGAGATGGGAGACAGCCAGAGTCTGAAAAATTGAGTGGTTGAGCAATGATTTTTCAAAAGAATATAATTGGTTCATCAGAACCCCACGGACAAGTCTTTGAATAATGAGAAGGTGCACTACGATGTGGCTACGGACTGGACTAAAGATGGACCGGGTGTGTGTGCTGTGCTGAGTACAGACAACAATGGAAACCAGCAGGTGGGAGCCATCCGAACATAAGTACATGTCTTGTATAAGTAGCCCGCCCCCTCCTCTGATTTTAAGAGGGGTGGGCCCTTGCCCCTCTTAATCTCCAATCAAAACTCATCGGTCTGTAAAACCCTCGTATATTTATGTATGTGTACCATTACTCTTGTGTATACTGTGATCATGCATGGGCTGTGATCTGTGGGCAGATACAAGATATAATAGCGTGACTAATAATGAATGGCATAATGACGGGCAATGAAGTCACATTCGACTTGCGAATTCCCTTGTATCAACTGTCAAGACATTCAGACATGTCCAACTTATGCACGCCTTATGCTCCCAGGGCTGGTGATGGGAGCTTCCATTAGTTTCTGATTGCCTTCATCGTAAGATATACTCCTGTTGATTGCAACGACAGGGCTGAAGGGTACAGAGCTCTGTAGAAATGCACTGTTGGTATTATAACAATCACAAGTGGCCTCCATGTCCAAGATACCACACGATCTTCCCGCCCTGGTGTCAGCGAGCCAGAATGGGCCAGCGATGGTGAGGTTACCGCACCTCATGGCCGAGCCCGAGCAGTCTTCCCCTTGCTGCTCTTCAGCTCCGAGAAGCCTCAGTAGCAGGTAGGAGCCATCGGAATACAGGACTCGTAATTTGTGTCAATAACAAAGACAAGGCGGGCAAACTGAATTGATCATGCATGGGCTGTGGAGAGATACAAGAGAAAATACTGTCGCTAAGGATGAATGATATATGGTGGGCAATAGAGTCCTTCCTTTGGCAGTCCTCGTATGTCGAAAAAGTATATCCCAATTGACCGGACAAGGGAAGACCTGGGACAAAATTTCCACGGAAAATTGTACACTGTCAGGACTTTTCAGATACATGGAACTTGGATGCCTTGAGCTCCCGCGCAGTGATGGTCGAGGTTTGTACTCTTTTTTTCTTATCTTATCTATTTGTATGCCGTGATTTTTTTAGGCAGGATAATTACACCCATCGGTACATTGCACCAAAGTACAATAAATCAAGAACACATGTTCCGTGGAAACTCAAAGACACATGATCAAAGAGAGAAGCTCATCCCTGATCCCAAACTCGTAACAACAAAATGCACCTAAATCCGTGTCCTTTTTCTAAGAGTATCAGAGGTGTTGACGCATAATGTGCTGCCTAATCTCTTTCATCAGATTGGTCTTTTGGTTACATTGGCTAGAGCATGCACTTCTACATGATATCAAAGCCAAAAGGTCTTGAGTTCAAGACCCGGCTGGCGCAATTAAATTGTAGCGCACTTTTGGTCCACGTTTGATGACTAATTTCTAAAGCTAAGAAAAGTTGGTCATTAAAGACGCTCTTCTCAAATCGATAAATAAGTTTGATGACTACCAGGCGTCCACTACTCGGTCCCATGTCAAAAGGATTTGTCGAGTAAGCTTATTACAAATTTGATTAAAAGATGATTTCATGGGTAAACTTACGTGCAGGTGCAGGGAGAGGGAGTGAAGCTCATGTCAAGAGGAAACCGTCGCTGATGAGCTTCTTGTACTCGCTCGCATTCGCCTCGCTCAACGAGCCCAGCACCGGCATGATGATAGTATCACAGCCCTCCAAGGCATAGCCGCCGTAGACCCTGGTTGGGTCGTAAGGTACTCCCGCGTGAACAAATGCATTGCTCCCATTCCCACAACTCATCTCCACCAGCACCCTTTGCAGATGTGTTGCCGTTTTGGTGCAGTTGTAGAAGATGAGGTTCATGTTAGTAGGGCTGACCTTAAACAGGAGTCCCAGTTCGCCAGAGGTGTTCCATCTCGGAAAATGGCAGTTGAAGTCTTCCTCTTTGTGTAGATCAACGACATGCAAACTGCGTTCCTCATAGGAGATGTTCATGATTGCAAATGTAGTGGATTGAGAGCTCCGGAGAACTGGAGTGTTGTTCGAGCAAGCGACCTCGAAGTCCCTGGGACCGCATGGTCTCCCCGTCTCCAAGTCGGAAAGCCAGAGTGAGGAGGAGATGGTGAGGTTGCCGCACCTCTCCGCTGTGCAGCCATATCCTTGCTGCTCTTTGGCCGCCACAAGCACCAGTGGCAGCCAACAAACCCTGATGAAGACTAAGAACCAGCAGCTCGTAGTCATCGACGAATAAGCCTTGAAATTTGTTGCAGCAACAAAACGAAAGGGAAGCAAGATGAATCGTTGATCATGGGATGTGGGGAGAAACAAGGGGGAATACAGTGGAATCATATATGGTGGAGCAGTGGAGTCCTTTGGCAGTAGTTGTACGTCTAACATGTGAATTCCCAGAGTATACCATTGACTGGGCAAGGGAAGACCCAGGATCAAGCAGACAATTTCCTTGGAAAAACCTTTCGAGAGGACTTTTCGGATGGACATATATGCAACTCATGGAAGGATGTGAATAGTCCCCATCTGAGATGCCGTGAGCTCTCGATCTGGTGCATACTTCCAAAAATCCAAGATGATGACTGATTTCTAAAGCTATGAAGTAGCTTATAGAGGTTGATAAATGAAGAAGCTCTTCTCAAATCCAAAAATAAGCTTGATGACAACAGAAATAATTTGACGATTGAGCTTACCACAACCAGGCGTCTTCTACTACACCCCACCCAGCTCAGAAACTAGCAGCAATAACAGAGGCGGGAGTACTCTGCCTTGGAAGCCAAGACGGTACACATTTACCAGACCGTAACCGGTAACCTAACACAACCATGCATTCATGCATCTAGCCGCACGTTGAAACATGAGCCCCAGATAAGGAGATAACAGATAAGCGAAATGCATAGGGGACCTACGGAAGATGATGGAAAGGATGGCAGGGCATCTCCAGCCGTTCGGCCCCCCAGGGCGCCTAAATAGAGCGGCCTGGGGGCGTGCCGGCGCTAGTTCGGCCCCTGGGGGCGATCTAGCTCCCAGTCACGCCCCCACGCGCCGGCTCGAGGATGCGGGAAATTTAAACTTGGTCGTTCCCGCTCTCAAAGACGCCGCAAATCCGGCGATCGGACGTAGTCTGGCGTTACAAAAAACAGAGCGCCGCCGCCGCAAATTCGCGTGCGCAATGATTCACTCGGCGGGGTCGGCTCCAGGCGTTGGCGTAGTCGGTGTGCGCTGGCTCGGCGGTGCCGGAGCTGCTTCGGTGCTGGGCTGTGTCGGCGCGGCTTCGGCACTGCTGGGCGGCGATGTAGAGGCGTCCTTCGGGCTTGGCGTCCGTGTGGTCGTGGGCGTTGTCGGCGTCGTCGGCGTTGCCGTCGGCAGCTCGCTCAGGATGAGGCCGCGCTGCACCAGGTACCACGCCTTGAGCTTCTCGTCGTTGCTCTGGAGCATGTCCGCCCCGCCCATCAGAAAAGCCATGTCGGTGTTCCTCTTCTTCGCGGCGACGTCCGTCCGGAGCAGGTCGAGCTTGATGGTGTTGTTCTTCATCAGCGACGACCACCGCGCCTCGGTCTTCTCTTCGCGTAGGACGGCCCGGGCCTGGGCGTCGGCGAGGCAATGCTCGATGGACTCCTGCACTCGCGCGGTTGCCGCGTCGGTGTTTTCCCCCTTCTTTGCCAATTTGTGGCCGTCCGGCCGTCCTTCTGACGCGCCCGGAGTCGTCGCGTCCGGCTTGTATGTCTCCTTGGCCTTGTCGAGGGCACGTCGGACTTCCGCCCACTTCTCGTACTTGTCAATGCGCTTGTAGACGTGGAGGTGCTTGAAGTCGGCCTCTTGGTTGTCGCCCCGATACATGGCGAACATACGCAGCAGCTGCGTGGAGGGACGAACAGTTGGCGGGCGGCGGGCGTAGACGACGAAGATATGCGGGCGAACGGCGTGCGTACCTGATCCTCAACGTTGGCGCCGCTCTCCGGGCGAGCCGCGACCTCCTCGACGATTCCATGCCATTTGTTGTACGCCAACTGGATACGCCCCCAATGGTTCGCCATCGCCTTGGAGCCGCGCTGCATGTGTAGGGGTCTTGATGCGGTCCCAGTACATCTCCAAGCTCTGGTTCGCGCCGGTGGTCGGGTCGAGGCAGACGACTTTCCATGCTTCGGCGAGGCATTCCTCCTCCTTGGACGTCCACTTGATGCGCGGTTCGCCTGACCTAGCCGCCCGCTTCCTCTTCTTCTGGCGCCCCTTCGTCGGAACAGGAGCTGGCTCCTCCTCCTCCTCCTCGTCCTCCTCCTCCTCCTCGGGTTCCTGCGCGTCCTCGCCGTAGACGTAGCCGAGCTCGGCCTCCATGTCGCCGCTGAGATCCACTACCTCGTCCTGGGTGGCGAACCCGGGAGACGCGGCAGCCGCGGTCGATCCTGTCGCGATGATGTCGTCCATGTCGGCTCCCGTGTCGTCGGCGTCGCCGAGGTGCGAGAAGTGCAGCGGTCCACGGTAGAGATGGGGCGTCGGCGTGGACGCGTAGGCGGCGGGCGGCGAGTAGTTGTATGGAGGGTACTGCACGCCGACGAAGGCGGGCGAGGGCATGTGCGTAGCAGGGTGACCATGAGGGAAGGTCACGTTTGGGTTGAACCCACCGTGCGTGTCGTCGTCGGCGTAGCCGGGCGACGACGAACCCCATGGAGATCCGACGCCTTGCTGTCCCCAGGCGCGTACTGGGCGTGGCTGACGACGGGTGGATTCATCCCCGCCTGGTCGACCGATGAGGAAGACGCCGCCGCGCGCGCCGCGTTGTCGCGGGCCTTCTTGGCTATGGCCCTGTTCCGCCTGTCGGCGGTGACTGCTTCGCGCCACTGAACATCCACCCTCCACTCGGCGTTCGACAGGCCCGGTGGCTTCGATGGTGGCGCCCTCGGCTTCCTCTGCTTCGCCTGGGCTACGGCGCCAGTCGCGGTTGCCGCCGCGCGCGGCATGGCGTAATTCTTCGGCGGCATGGCGGCGACTGGAAGGCGAGCGGGAGGGGGTTTGGCGGGAGAAAGGAAGAGAATGGCGGGAGGAAGGCGAGCGAGCGGGAGATATGCGAGGGAAAAGCGTCAAGAAACGGCGGAAAAAGGCCCTCGGGTTGCCTCCAGGGCGGGCCCATGCGCCTTTTTCGTTTGTGCCGGCTCCCCAAGCGCCCCCAGGGCGCCGGGTTCGGCCTGAGTCCGCCGGCACCAGTTTTGGCCCGAGTCGGCGAAAAACGGGCTTCTGGGGGCGCGACTGGGGCCTTTTTTTGGCGCCGGCGCAGTAAAATCACCTGGGGAGGGCCTGTTGGGGGCGCGGCTAGAGATGCCCTAAACCAGCGAAAGACCAATTGCATGACACTAACGAACCAAAGATAGATGCAATGAATCGGAGAAAATCAAGTTAAAACAAGCATATGCTAACCAGGCTATGGTCAAGTGGGCGCACTACGTCCTGGCCGAAGAGGAAGGTCGAGTTGCCGCGCTGGCCGGGCCCGCTGCGGCTAAGGCTGGTCGTAATGGGATATCATAGGTGACATAAAATTAAATGAAGAAAGAGAGGGTTGAGTATCATATTATGATACCATATCATATTAAATGTTATGCTACTATGTGTTATGCATGACAATAAATAAAATCATTTATGATAATATGCACTATGAATGTAGTATCATATACTACATGATACTAGTCTATGGTACTTACCATTACGACCAGCCTAACGTTTATCCTCAATAAGTGAGTGCCATTATTGATAGCTTGGTCAGATAGCTAGGCAGGAAGTGGATTAAAGACAGGATTTGACGAGTGAACTTACGTGTAGGGGTTGGATCCCACGTCATGAAGAAGCCATTGTTGATGAGCCGCTCGTAGTCGCTCGCGTTCGCCGCCCAGCCCGACGACGAGCCACGCCCAATCACCGGCACAGCAGCAGCGACGAAGCCTTGCACAGCATACCTGCCGTACCCGCTAGGCCCATCCTAGCGCCCTGCCACGCGGACGAACACCCCGCTCTCATCCTCGTCCGCACCAGCTCGCTGCCCCGACGACGTGCCGCGGCCGCCGCCTCCTCCGTGCAATTGTACAGCATGAGGTTCAGGTTAACGGGGGAGAACCTGAACGGGGAGATCCACTTTGACGGAGGTGTTCCACATGGCTACTTGGCAGCTGTTGGAGGCTTGCAGCAAGTTCAGCTTGTCTCTATCAACCACGCGCAAAATGCGCCCCTCGTAAGAAATATTGATGATTTCAAAATCGAGGCCGATGCGTATAGGGCTCAGTAGAACGGGAGAAGTGCCGTTATGGCAATTGACCTCGAAGTCTGGGGAACCACATGATCTTGCGGTCTCCCAGTCAGTGAGCCAGAATGGGTCGGAGATGGTGGTGTTGCCGCACTTCTTGGCCGAGCAGGATTCCACTTGTTCCTCGGCCGCAGCGACGGAGAGCATCAGTGGTAGCCACAACGCCCAGAAGAACCAGCAGCTCGGAACCATATGAGCTGAAGATTTGAAAATATCGCAGTGAAACAGCAAAGGGGGATTGGCTACAGCCTACAGGTATGAGATAATACGGTGGTCTAAGAACGAAGGATATATGGGGACGGACGACAGAGTGAGCGGTTCAAATTTGACTGGAAAACTGGGGCAAAGGATCATCGTCCAAGTGACCCCTTTGACTGGTAAGCCACGACTTATAAAATTGCAGGGTTCCCCTTTGACGGGGTAAGCCATGACGATGACCTCCATGGCCTCATGATGTGACCGGAACCAAGATGCTTAGCCTGATCATTTCTGTTCGAGCAATCTTTGTGCTCTTGTCTTCTATCTAGCTAGATTCTAATCTTAGAACAACCTTCACACTTGGCACTTGGCAGGCGAGTCGGTTTTTTAGAAATTGCGTGTAAATCTCTTTGTTTGCAAGGGAGAATTCCAGTTCAAGCCTTGAGGTCACACATTTTATTCAGACCTTTTTAGCGAGCATATTTTATGAAGATTTTTCTTAGGCTACACATTTTATTTAGGTACGCAGTTTATTTTACTTTCTTTTTCGACGAAAAAGGGTTCCCCCGCTTTGTATTACAAAACAACCAACCGATACAACCGACGATAGGGGCTGGGGCGGAAGCAGCACAAACACGCCTAAAAGAAAGGAAAGAGAAAAAAGAAAAGAAACAAATGCCGATAACGGCGGATCAACAAAAACGACGAAGCCTCGTGACCGCTGCGTCCACCGGAGATCACCCACCAAGCTCCGAGACTTCGAAGTGCAGGTACCCAACAACACCTTCAAGAAGGGACGCGACGATGACGACGCTGCTGCCAAGGGTTTCCCCCGGTACACGGCGAGGAGAGAGGAAGGGTAGCCCCGACGCCCGCCAAGAAGGTCTGGCAGCACCCTCAGGCGCCACCACGTCGGTGTCGGCCAAGCCAACAAAGATTTCTCCCGATCCCAGCCTCTACCTCAGGCACTACGGAGCTCGCCACCAGACCGACCACCACCCTGCGCCAACACGAACACGAAGCTTTCCACGATGTCTCACCACAGCACCGCGAAGATGGTCTGCACAACGGAGAAGAGGAGCCGGGACCAGGGCAACAGCACCATCGGCATACGGGAGGGCCCCACCTCCACCGTCCACGACGGTAGCCGACCGGACGCCATGGCAGGAGCCTACCGGGCCCATGGCCCCATAGGCCCGGCCGGGCCCTCAAAGGCCCGGACAGCTCCCGCCTCCGCGCAGCAGCGGTACACCGCCGGCGTCGTTGTCCCAGTCCAAGCCGCTCCCCAGCCTCCCCATACAAAGAGCGTCGGTCGCGCTGGAGCCGACCCGCAAGGACCTAGAAGGAACCCTACGGGCCCAGATCTGGGCTGGGGACGCGCCCCCGGCCGGCCAGCACCACCAGACCACCCCGCCGCCAAGAGGCGGCACCATCAAGGCGAGCACCGCCGGCCTCCACACCAGGACACCGGATCGCCACCGGCCGAAGCGCACCGCCGCCGGCCATCACCGCCCGAGCAGGGGAGGACCGCGTGCGGGGAAGGGCAAGCCCACCGCTGCCAGCATCACGCGGCCGAGGGCCGGCGGCGCAGGCTGACGGCGGCGGGAGGAGGGATGCGCGCGGGGAGGAGCTGGAGGCGCGCGGAGGTAGGCCCCCCGGCCGCCTC
>NC_057800.1:26859267-26860560 GCF_018294505.1 Triticum aestivum | reverse complement strand
TGGCGGCTCCGGCGGGCTCCGGCCGCCGCGGCGGCGGCGGCGGGTAAACCCTAGGGAGCGGGGGCTCGCCTCACAAGAGGAAGACAGTGACTAACCCTAAACCTACGCGCTCCCTCTGCCTCTTTGGAGGTCGACGCGCGGGTATGACCTTCCAAACGAAAGGCTTGTGTCCCTTTACTTTCTTTTTCAACGGGGATAGACAGGCATGGCGTGAAGATTATACGACTGGCCAGTCCTAAGAAGATGCCAGCGACAGCAACTGGTTTTGCCGGGAGCCACGAAAGGGGACACACATCACATGTAGGACAGTTTTCTTTCATTGTTTTGTCTGACTCCACTGTCAGATTGGAAACGTTGGTCAGCACTTTAGATAACGACTTTCTCAAACGTCAAGCGTCCTCACTAAATTACTCCCATTGGCTATCTAACATTACCCTTTCATACACTGACTCCGAGACGCGCTGAATTGTGCAATTGAAAAGAAGTGTTCAAAAAAAATGTGGCCTGCAGCCCTGCACTGCTGCACCAGTTCACCGTCCTGCAAATCGCACTGACTCACATATCCCATGCCTGTTGCTTTTGAAACGGGCGACATTGTTATATGGTCCAAAAAAACAAACCTTGACTAACAAACATAAGCTTCTACTATCAAAGTTTGAAGAACTCTTCTCTCGTCATGAGGCTCTTTTAATTTGATCATGAGAAGCTTGATTTTGAATTCCTCAAAAGAAAGCAAGATCTCGAAAATATGATACTGCCTCCTGATGATTTAAGGATTGAGAATCACTCCTTTCTCGCTCGGCAAATTAGTGTCTCTCAAGATAAATTTGTTCCTCTGTGCTCAAAGTGCGTTGAACTTGAATGCTAATTCATTGTGTGAATCACCAAATGCTTCTGATATTACTATCTCAAGTTCTTCAAATGCTACTCTGGTTACTAACCCCTCATCCAAGGAAAGAACAAATTTCGCGAATAAGAATGTCAGGTTGAAATTTTTCCTTGAGCAGAAATGTTCAAAAGCACTAGAAGACATCAAACCCTCCGTGATGTTCTCAAAAAACAAATCCTAGAAAGGAAGCCTACGGAGGAAGGGATTGGCTATACGAGGAAAATCAAGGTTGATGGTACCTATTGGAAACTTGAGCAATATCCCAAGACCACATGGGTGCTTGGAAGATGGAAGGATGTTTATGGTTATGATTGCAAATATTATTTTGCCACTGATGAGTGACTATAACTATAACTATAAACTGTTCAAAAATCATCGTCTGAACCACCAAATTCTTATGATAT
>NC_057800.1:26848990-26858947 GCF_018294505.1 Triticum aestivum | reverse complement strand
AAGGAACCTGCAGAAATGTTGTGAATAAGAATGTCAGGTTGAAGAATTTGCTTGAGACAGAAATATTCAAAAGTATTAAAAGACATCAAACCCTCTGTGATGTTCTCAAGAAACAAATCCTGAACAAGAACCCTATGACCAAGGAAGGGATTGACTTTATGAGGAACATCAACGCTGATGGTACCTATTGGAAACTTAGAGCAATATCCCAAGACCACATAGGTGCTCAGAAGATGGAAGGATGTTGATCCCACACTACTATTTGGTTATGATTGCAAATATTATTTTGCTACTGATGAGTTGACTATAACCATAAATTGTTCAAGAATCAACATGATGAAGTATTTCCTCGTTACATTGGAACTAAGTGCGAGAATGGACCTCTAGAGAAGAAAATCTAGGTACTAAGGAAGCTTATTGTTAAAAATCATGTAAATGTTTTTTTACCCCACAGGGTGATAACCACCAACTCGGGAAGAAAACTTCTCATGCTCAAAGTTAGAAGTCCTCGTATGGTTGTGGGCCATACAATGGGTATCCTGACTAGTCCTCCAAGGGCAATGTGGGTTCCTTCTCGTACAAATATGAGTGTTATTTTAAGAACCATTATTCGAAATGCATATAGGTTTAAGAAAAAGGAGTTCCCCCGCTTTATATTATAAAGCACCACATCCAGCATACAACAACAGAAAGAAAAGAGCAAACGATGCATATAAGTTTCAACCAAAAGATTCAAACGAACCGGCCTAGGTAAGGCAGCAGTCATTGTTGTTGTTTCCGTGCGTGAGTCGCGTGCACTTATGGTCTGTTACATGCTAGATCTACGTGCATAGACCCCGGGTCCCGACAGTTGGTTAGCTACCGCCAAAGTAATGATACACCTACAGGAAAGTTATGCAAATTTTACATACTAGCAACTAGGACACCCGATTAAATTGGAGGGGCGGGGAGTTAAATAGGAGCGGACGATTAATTAGACGAGTAAAAACATGAAAAGTCAGCACGTGACCTCAATACGTAAAAAATATGTATGTATGCCTAGCATTTTTGGCTAGCGCCATGCTCTATGTGATGCTTGTGTTGCGTTGCGAGATCGAGAATGGCAATTTGGTAGGTGGGTGCGCAACTTGGTTACGATTGACTTAAATCAAAACTGGAGAGTTTCGGGGACATTTGGTTTATCACGCAGCCATCTAATTAAACACCACCTAACGGCCTTGAATGGCCGCATTGCTCTAGGGTGACTCGCGTAGCAATCCAGGCCACAGATAGTTGTCTCCTCCTCTTGTTGTTGTCGATGCACAAAAGGGCCAAGCCTATGTGGTTATGACAATGATGGAGGCCTTGGTTTCTAGATAGTCATGGCGGATTCCAACACACGGACAAGTTGGCGTTGCAGGCCGACGAGGTCCCTGGCAAGGAGGTGTGGTGGCAACTGCTACCTCGATGCTGGATCGCATGTCCGGCTCGACATGTTTGCACTATGGCGTGTTATGATGGAATTTTGTTAAGTGTCTGGACGGAGATGATTGCTGCCCTAGCCATTGCTGACTCGAGCTCTGGTGGAGACAACTAGATGTGTGGTGTGATGATCTTCCCGATGACGTGGCGGCGGTTTAGGGCGGAAGACAACCCATCATAACTTCTTGTGGCACCGTTCCCTCCTTGTGAAGCGGTCAACTAGTTGGCTCCATCAGACATGAGTGGTCGTGTAGTGCTGATGCGTCGATGAGGCTCAAGCACTCTTGTCTGTAGTCATGTCAATGGTCTGCCCATAATAACATCTAGATCAGTGGATCACGGTCCCTCCCATTTTATTGATGAGTGGAGGCTTCTCTCGTGAAGTGGAGGATTACCAATTGAGTCTGATCTTTGATCTAGGCTTCAGTTGTTAGAGTACAAGGCGACTCGCCTTTGGAAGACCCATCGCAAATATGGTAACTAGAACACCACTTCATGACGGGGGTGACAAATTTGCGATCTTGTTTTTTCTAGCCAGACATGTAGCGGTAAACTTGCATTGTTAACTTGTTGGACGAGTTGTCTTTGTACAGTTGTCCCAACTTCCATTGGTTGGACCTTGTTGTCACGGATGAAATTGGTATCCCGTCGTCTCAAGCTGGACAGGATAATAAAACCACTATTATCTATTTTGAAGGAGGGTTATAGAGGGCAACATACTTGTAGATGTTTATTTCATATCTTGACATGATTCTAGTATCGTTATCCATCTCATGATTCTACTATCGTTACTTTGCATCAAGTTTTATGGCATGAATTTGTGCATCTGCAGACAAGAGTTTTGGCCGTTGAACATTTCTTTTTGAAAGGAAAAATTATCAAAATTAGAGAGGAAAATGATCTCCCAAAAAACAATAAAGGAAAAGGTAGAATTGAGCTGCGAAAACAGACTGTGCCACCTGGTTGCTTCCTGAGTCGTACGCAACTTGCCATGTCGCTGTCAGAAATCACTCACCATTTCTACCTTCGTCCGATGAGTTGGTTTGGGCTACAGGAACTTGCGCCGCCACTGGCCGGCGGTATGTGCCCCCTATTGATTCCTCGCGTCATCCTGGCTGTGCTCGTCCGCTTGTCGGCGCAGCTGCGGCGTGCGACTGCTGTCATGACCCGCGCCGTGAAGAGCCTGCCCTTTCACCCCGACGTCTCCTATTGTGTGAGCGGCGAGTCGGCGACCGCCACGGGTGAATCGGCAACCAACCGCTAGCCTAGCCCACCCCCACTGACCCACTCAGCATCAAAGGTGGCTACGGCGGCAAACTAGGGGCCATTGAAGCGATGTTGCCTGAGAAGCGGCGCAAACCCACAGCTCGCCAGCGGATGGAGAGAGGAATACGGTCGCAGAGTTGGGAGGTAGTAGCCGGATAGGTTGTGTGCACTTCAAGAAAAAGCACGGCGCTATTTACAATCTACGGAGAGGACCAAGTAAGTATGTGCCTTCCTCTTCAACGATTAATCTGCTTGCTATGAAAGTATGAATTGACTTATATTGTAACAATGTTTAGATGGATATACATCGGAATATTGAAATTTTGGGGCTGTAGTTTGAGCCCAAATCGCGAGTATTAAGTTTTGGGGGAAATTTACAGCCAAAAAGGTCTTGGTAGATTTCTACATCCGATGCATTTTAGCAGTTGTAACACAAAAGTCATCAGAATAAATTGTATTCCTTCCGTGGTTGGTAACTTAGGATGCTATCATGCGGCTGCTCTTGACTCTAGGTCATGCATATATGGAATATATCCTACTACAAGTACAATGCCGAATTCAATTTCTGAATGTACAGTAGTACAGGCCAACTTCTCACAGTGTTGGAGATGAACGTAGGTTCTTTGATTCACATGGCCTATCTGCTCAAAGAGTTGGCGATTGTTGTAGGATTTTTGAATTCACAAGGCTGATCTCTTCAGGTTTGGTAGAACATGAACTTTTTACATCCAAATTCTGAGCTGAGCTTTCACTGTAATGAGACATAAGCGGGTAGTCAAGTTATTATTGCAGAAACTAATCACCTAGGAAAACAAAGGAATAAAGATATGGGAGAAATATCTTACAGTAGTTCACAGAAGTTCTGCTTCGGCGGCATGTCCAGATCATCTAACCTTCTCTCAAACATTTCTAGAACTTGTTATAGTAGGTCGATACATAGGTAACACTTGTATGCACCACAAGCCTATTATGATCATCTTTCTCGTGATCTCCTCAATTTCTCTTGTAACTTCACATGCTTGTAATCCCTCATCTTGCGCAAAGTGGTCATAAATCCAATCTGGAAAATACTTTTCACTGGATTTTGCAACAATTGATTTTACGTTTCTCCTACCTCCAACCATCTCCAGCAGCATCATTCCATAACTATAAACATCCGACTTTGTTGAAACCACCCCGAAGGTCCGATAGTGAACTTCTGGAGCGATAAATCCAATTGTTCCTCTAGCTCCAGTCATTGAAAGCTTGCTCTCCTTTGTATGACACAATTTAGCTAGACCAAAATCAGCAATCTTCGGGCTAAAATCTTTGTCTAGAAGGATATTTTGGGGCTTGATATCAAAATGGACGATACGTGTATTACAACTATGATGCAAGTATTCGAGGCCACGAGCAATCCCAATTGCTATCGCATAGAGCCTCTCCCATCCTAAAATTTCTTTGGACTTCTCTGAATAAATGTACTTATCCAAGGAACCGTTGGGCATGTACTCATATATAAGAGCACGTTTTGATCCCTCCAAACAAAACCCAAATAGACTAACAACATTAACATGAGAGGTCCTTCCAATGCTCATAACTTCATTCACAAACTCATCCCCGTTTCCTTTGCAGTCATGCAAGAATTTAACAGCAACCAGACGACCATCGTGTAGTCTTCCTTTGAAAACGACACCGAAACCTCCTTTTCCAAGCTGGTCATCGTGAGAAGACATTATCTTCATTATCTCTGAGTACATGTATCTTTTCGGAGCTAGGGATCCATAGGACGCTATCATGGCCTCATAATTCTTTTCAGTGTTGCTTTTAGTCGTCTCGGAAAGGAGAAACCATAACCTCTTCCCCTTTCTATACCATATCAGCGCATAAAGACATGCAAAGAGAAAGGTTGCAGCTGCTGATGTCATACCTGAGATGGAAGCATATGTTATTTCCTTCTGTAAACCCGAAGTTATAATACAGTCATAATGATTTCTAGGCCATCAATAGTTTACATATCTCTTTCTGCAAGAGTACATGGTGGCAAAAGTAGCAACAAGCTAAATACCATAAATTGACCGGTCTCGTTATTATGCACAAGCTTAGAGCTGCTTGTTTCAAGTTTTTTTTACAATCAATTTTCAATGACTATAGACAGATAACTTTTCAAGTTCCTATTTATTATAGATAATCACTATTAGGGAGCTACTGATATATAAATGGCCAAAAATTAGCATACCTATTAGCATAATCTTGTGCCATCGCTTCTTGCTACCTGGAATATAACATAACATTTATGTATAAAAACAGTGTCACCCAATAGTACTACGTTGGTCTTTTGTCGAAAAGAAGAGATAATCATTACATATCGATATTCAATATTAAAAGAACATTGCAACATTCAAGCAGGAACGTGTGCGTGCTTTGTTATTTTCTGCAAATGTCCGTTATACCAGCATGATCCTCACTGCACCAAAACCGAAGAGTACTTACGGTACAAAACTAGACCAGTGACATGCATTATGTTGAAATCGTACAAAACAGTTCTCATAGTGTATTTGAGCTAAAACCACGTCAGTTATTTTGGCACAGACGAAGTAAATAGCAGTTAGACACATGATGTGTTCTCTTTCGCTATAAACCACTATGATACGAGTAACGACTATGATACATGTGAAGCTCACCACAGCTGATCTTACACAACGTTGGCACAGTGGCACTCGGAGATATCGTAGTCGGTGTTAATCCGGCAACGTCTACCGCTCTCCTCGCATGCTGCACAGTCGCCGGCCGTGTAATTAAGAAGAAACCCACCCTTCATCAGCCGCTGGTGGTTTGCCCCGGCCGCCCCGGGGTACCTAACCCCAGCACTAACATCAGCGACACCGTGCAGTTCCCTGCCCCAGTGCCCATTTGTTCTCGGGCTTAAACCCTCCGGCGAGCTACGCAAATGTGTTGAACGTGGTTGACATATTGGTTCCATCATTCTTCCAGTTCATTGTCGCCCACATAGGCAACGGCGGCCGTGCCTGCAGGTCGGTGCAGTCGTGGAGGAAGAAGAGCTCCTGGTTGGTGGGACTGATGCTGAATGGCACAAGGCCAAGGTCGGAGGAGGCATTCACCGAAAAAGGCTTTTGCCCCGCTTTATATATAAAGCAAACGGAGGAGGCATTCACTCGGAGCTCGATGTCGCAGGTGCCGTTTGAGAGCTCGATGTCGTTGGTGACCCGGAACGATCTTTCCTCGTAGGAGATATCCAGGATCCGGTACTTAGTTTTCGAGGAAAGCCTTACCAGTGGTGTCGCAGGTGACCCGAAAGGCCCGGTAGGTGCACTCCGGCGGGTGTGTGCCGCCGAGCCAGAACAGGTACGCGATGCGGAGGCCACCGCACGCCGCCGGCTCGCAGGACGTTGAGGCTAACGACGGTGTTGTGGTCTTTTCGGAGCTTATGGTGGTGCCACAGAGGAGAGTGAGCAGAAGCATGGCTGAGCAGAACAAGGCAGCTGCAGAGACTTGAAACTGATCCATATGCTTGCTCTTGCAAACCATTTTTTTTTTGCGGGGTGCTTGCTCTTGCAAACTAAATGAGTTGTGAGAGGGTAATAAGGAGTCGGTCAACAATTCCTGGACCTTCCACGGTCAAACATGGCCTAACAATTGCTGGACCTTCCACGGTCAAAGTATCATTATCTTCTACTTTCTCATGACTTCAAAATCTTGATTGGTCGAATATTTGTGTGTGGAGTGCACAGATCGGAAGGATCGTGCCATTTTGCCACTAGCATGACAGACGGCGACAGATCTGGCATCTCTCACTTCTCTTCTTTGCAGGAATTTATTTATCACTTATCATTTTAAATGTATATCATTTCAAACCATGTTTTCAAGTGATACTCCAGCTTGGTTGAAACTGGGGACTTGAGCGTCAGGCGATTTTATGTACTACCTTATCTTATGTTATGTATCGTGACCAAGGCGGGGGAAACAACGAGAAACCTTAATATTTATTTGCTAATCAATATCATTGCATGCAATGAACTGACCACTGCACGCCATGCTATAGGTACTCAAATCATTAAAAATATATACGTTACACGTGTCTTAGGCTGCTCATAGTGGGGAGTAACTTAGACTAGTGTCATGCATATGACACTAGTCTTTGTTACTACCTTCATAGTGCAAGTAGTATCATAGATGATTGCATTTATTACATTATAGACTCAATTTGCTTTGGTTTGCGTTATGTTACAGTAACATATTATGTTACTCCAAACACATCTCTCCTCATTAACTAGATGCCACATAAGCAAACTTGTCTTGGAATGCGCTATGTTACTTGCTAAGTTACTCCCACTATGACCAGCCTTATTGGTTGATTCCTTTCTTCATGTCAAGAAACAAGAAACAAGATGAGAGTTAATGCACCGCGTCTAAGTGTTCTAAAATTATTTGATTTTCGTAAGATGACTTATGCACCAGTATGGAGGTAGTACTGCCCGTCGCCTACTTGCTACTAAGTATTTGACGAGTGGCAAGAGTGAGTGAGCTTACCACTACCGGCACTTGGCGGCTGCCATGTCATGAGGAAGCCATCGCTGATGAGTTCCTCGTAGTCGCTGGCGTTCACATCTACAGACGGCCCCAGCACCGGCACAACGGTGGCGCTGCATCCCTCCAAAGCGTAGCCACCGTCTATCATGCCCGACACGTTATAACGCCCTGCCGCGCGGACAAACGTGTTGTTCTGGCAGACTGTGTCCACCAGCCCTGCTCGGGTCGCCAGAGCCCTGGTGCAGTTGTAGAAGACGAGGTTCTGATTCAGGGGGCTTACTGAGAATGGATGCCCGATTTTGGTCGCCGTGTTTGCCTTCGGGACATGGCAGCCATTCTCGTCAGAGAGATTGAAGCCTCTGAGTTTGTGGACGTCAGAGACTAGCAAGGAACCGTTGATGTAGAAGATGTCCAGGATCTGTAGCCCGTGCTCGGGCTCATAGTAGCCGAGGTACGGGACTCCGTTGGAGCAGTGGACCTGGAACCCAAGCTGGGCACACCTGTTCTCCTCAGAACCCGAGATGACCCCGAACGGGGCTGAGATGCTCACGTTGCCGCATCGCTTGGGTTCGCAGGCTGCGGCAAGCAATGGTGTCGGCATCGTGGAGATGATGACGAAGGATAGGAAGAGGCGAGGCCCAAGCCATGGGAACATCCAGCAGGACTTTGGTGGACAATTTTTTGGCACCAAGTCCGTGAAACTGCACATGTATATGAGGAGAGAGCAAGTCAGTGAGCGAGTTGTGTTTGCAGGAACATTTGACTGCTTTTTGGCTGGGCAACAACCGTCCACACACGCCAATTCTATCGTGTCGATCAATGCCGGTTGGTGGCACGCTCTTGTTGACCATGGTTAACAAGATGTGCCAGCTGGTGTACTTGACTGGTAACAGTGTCTGTACATAGTAGTAGTACATGCGTGAATCGGCCAGTGAACAGAAAGCACAGACTGGTAAACTTCCTTCGTGGCACATCTTCGACATAGCCTTATCTTATCCTCGAAAGCACAGACTGGTGAACTGGGGACTTGAGGGTCATACTCCAGCTTGGTTGAAACAAGGGACTTGAGCGTCAGGCGATTTCGATCATCTAAGTGAGCAAAATTCTTGTGTAAATCAGCAGGTTGATTATTCAGCAGCAGATGGAGTTTTCAAAAGAGTAAATTGTCCAGCCGAACGAAAATGAGGTATAAGAGTCTCTCAGCCACAGGGGGTGACGCGATGTGACTGCTCCCCATGGACTAAAGCTTGACCAGGTGTATTATTGATCTTTGAAGATAACTATCACATTTTCATTATATTTCCATGTCCTAGAATCTATTATGATAATGAAAATTAATTTGGAGGCTTACTGGCATATGTGACCGCAGCATGCCATCGGGGCAGAGGCACGTGAACTCCGAGGTCGCGTTACTCTACCGGCACTGGCCGCTGCTAGAGACACAGGTGGGGCAGTCCCCAATGCCAGTGCCTGCCCAATCCAGGACGGTGCACATACGGTGCCATATTGCCACTCGCAAAGACAGACTGTGACAGGGCTCACATCTCTCATCTTTTCGTTAGAGGAATCCATATCTCACTAGTCATTTGTAATGTAATTGTCATTCCTAATCAAATCTTCAACTATGCTCCAGCTTGTTTGAAACTCAGGATTATACGCCTATGACAGACAATTTTGATCATCTAAGTGGTCAAAATTGTCGCGTCGAAGCGTCCAATCGTGGGCATTTATGTACTGCCCAGCGCCTATTTGCTGCTAAGAAGTATTTCACGACTGACCAGGGTGAGTGAGCTTACCACTACCGGCACTCGGCGGCTGCCATGTCAGGAGAAAGCTATCGATGATGAGTTCCTCGTAGTCGCTGGCGTTCACCTCTACAGACGCCCCCAACACCGACACAGTGGTGTTGCTGCATCCCTCTAAAGCGTAGCTGCCGTCTATCACGCCCGGCGCGTTATAACGTCATACCGCGCGGACAAACGTGTTGTTCTGGTCCACGGTGTCCACCAGCCCTGCTCGGGCCACCCGCGCCGTGGTGCAGTTGTAGAAGACGAGGTTCTGATTCAGGGGGCTTATTGAAAACGGATGCCCGATTTTGGTGGCCATGTTGGCCTCCGGGACATGGCAGCCTTTCTCGTAAGAGACTAAGGGCCAGTTCTTTTTGGTGATTTTCCTAGAATCGCCCCCCCCCCCCCCAGCTTCTCCCAGAATCGCCACTTCATATTATTTTTTACAATTCTATCTAGTTAAGGTCTAATTAGCTAGGATTGTAAAAAAACATATGAAGTGGTGATTATGAAAGAAGCTGGGGAGGGGGGCGATTCTGATAGAATCGCCCAAGAGAACTGGCCCTAAGAGAGATTGAAGCTTCTGAGTTTGTGGACATCAGAGACTAGCAAGGAACCGTTGATGTAGAAGATGTCCAGAATCTGTAGCCCGTGCTCGGGCTCGTACGTAGTAGCCGAGGTACGGGACTCCGTCAGAGCAGTGGACCTAGAACCCGAGTTGGGCGCACCTGTTCTCCTTAGAACCCGAAACGACAACGAACGGGGCTGAGACGCTCACGTTCGCGGGCTGCGGCAAGCAATGGTGTCGGCATCATGGAGATGATGACGAAGGATAGGAAGAGGCAACGCCCAAGCCATGGGAATATCGAGCAGGACTTTGGTGGACAATTTTTTGGCACCAAGTCCATGAAGC
>NC_057800.1:26798948-26848726 GCF_018294505.1 Triticum aestivum | reverse complement strand
GCTTTGTGGCTGGGCAACCATCATTCACACACGCAAATTCCATCCCCGGTATCAATAAGGCTCATCGTGTCAATCAGTGCCGGTTAATGCACGCTCTTCTCGACCATGGTTGAGTTAGTTGGGTCTACTTGACTAGTAACAGTGTCTGGAAGATCGGAAGGACAACACTAATTATCGCAAGGCCAATATGCATGCCACCATGCTGCGAAGATATATTCCCTGATGCGGAGATGCCATGGAGTATCAGCTAGTAGCCAAGTTGCCCCACGGCTGGCCGGCTACGGCGAACATCCACCACACGATCAACTTCAGCCTTATCCTCGGTTAGTGAGTACTAGTAGCTGGTAAACATGGTTGATTGCTTGATTCGATCATGCGGCAAATCCAGCAATTTAATTAGGCACTGAATCCGACGAGCCCAGCACCAGCACGACAAATAGCATCGCAGCCCTTCAAAGCGTAGCCAGCGTAGTTCCTGGTCGCGTCGTAAGGCACTCCTGCGTGAACAAATGCGTTGCTCGCGTCCAAGCATCTCATCTCCACCTTGTCTGGACGTACTGCCTGTTGAAAATATGAGCAAGTTATTATGAGATTTAATTCAAATAATTAAAAGATAAATCATGACTACAGTAGCATAGATTAAACTAATCATGCGGACTAGCATAGCAGACGAACAGATCACATGAAGGGCACATATTAGAAACATGAATTCTACCACGATCATGAAAAGGAAGGATATAATCACATACGGTGCAACAGGAGCAGCACCGCCGGCATTGACGTTGTCGCCCATGTCGTCGAGGATGAGGTTGCCGAGGTCGGGGGAGAAGTCGTCGTTCGTGAAGTCGTCGCTGCCAGCAGTCGCACGAGTGCGCTCCCCAAAAACCTGATCACCCCTCTCCCGTATAGGATCACGAGAGACGGGGTTCCGGAGGTCTGCTGTCCCTTCTCCCGGTGCACGCCAAAAGAAGGGATGGAGAAGACTTGCTTGGCGGCGCAATGACCTGGAACGGTGGTGAGAAACCATACGAAGCGGCGGCGGCTAGGGTAGACGTCTGCCTGACTATATAGTGCGGGCCGGGTAGGTCGTGGGAGTAAACCCCACGTCCGAATCATCACTATCCAAAAGAATCGGAAACGGTTCAGTAATTAACGCGTCCGCTACTCTGTCCTCGGCTCGGCTCAATCCCGCAACCCGCGGCGCGGCGCGGCGCGTCATGACGAGGCGTGGCGTGGCGAGGCGAGCGAAGAGGAGGAGCGCGCGTGTAGGTCTCCTTTTCTCATGCTCATACAAGTGGTAGAAGAGCTCACCTTATGAAGAGGTGCAACTCTCTCTCAACTTACGGGGTGGGACTAAACTTTAGCCTCACTCACTCCACTCACATTTGTGCATGAATGGACCAAGAGAATTTCAGAATTTTAGTTGGGCTTTGGGCCAAAGGCCTGCTAGCAAAATTTCAACAATCCCCCACAAAGTCTAATTGGCACATCTCATCATTTAGTTCCAAAATATTGTTTATATACTGGTGCTTAGTGGAGACTGTGAAGTTGAACTTCCACTTAAAGATTTATACTACACTAGATCACAACTTGAATAGTGGACTATGCCTTGAACTACAAGTTTTCTGCAAGACTAGTTTCACACAAATTCTTGACCGATACTGGGCTGCCGCAAGGCTTCCCCACGGGTGGAGCGTATACATCATACTCCAGGGCCTTTTCATGAATTTATTAGAGAACACCCAATTCTCACAGACTGCGACGTTAACAGTCAAATTCATATAGGGGTGTTCCTCAGAAGATGTTCTACAGCACAACATCTCTGCTTACCCGAATAACCCACTTGAAACACATTAAGATAAGTATCAACCTGCCATGCAGATCAGGAGTGTATTGCATCTTCATGGAGTGGGATAGGTAATATAGGGATACTCTTCTTCTAGCTGACCAACAACTTGTCTCCCACTTCTACTTCACGGGATCTCCGATCACATAGAGTGGGTTACCACTATGAACAACTCATGCGGTGGGTCTCAAACCCATCTCCATCGATGCATTATCTATCACATTACGTGATAGACCCTTTGTGAAGGGATCTACCAAATTTTTCGACGTTTGGATATAATCCAACGTAATAACTCCGGAGTTTCTAAATTTTTTGACAGGTTTCAGTCTCCTCTTCACATGTCTTGAGGACTTTGTATTGTCCTTTGAACTGTTTGTTTTGACGATCACAGTTTGATTATCACAGTTCATCAGGATAGGGGGTATTGGTTTTTCAACCATAGGTAAGTCCATCAAGAGTTCACAAAGCCACTCTGCTTCAACAGTGGCAGTGTCTAATGCTGTGAGTTCTGCTTCCATAGTTGACCTCGTTACGATGGTCTGCTTGCAAGACTTCCAGGAAACAGCGCCACCACCAAGTGTGAAATCATAACCACTTGTGGCCTTAATCTCATCAGTATCATATATCCAGTTTGAGTCACTATAACCCTCCAGTACCCTTGGATACCCGGTGTAGTGAATCCCATAGCTCGCGGTGCCTTTCAAATAGCGCATAAATCTTTCAAGCGCATGCTAATGATCATCTCCCGGTTTGGACACAAACCGACTCAACTTGCTCACAGCAAAACAGATGTCAGGCTTCGTGGCACTGGCCAAATACATAAGCGAGCCAATAATCTGAGAATACCTCAGTTGATCTCTAGCAATCCGTCGGTTCTTTCGAAGCAACACACTAGCATCATATGGAGTTCGAGAAGGCGTGTAGTCGCTATACCCAAAACGACTCAAGACCTTTTTCATATAGTGAGACTGAAGTAGTGTGATCCCACCATTCTCATCTCTCAACAACTTGATGTTTAAGATAACATTAGCTACTCCTAGATCGTTCATTTCAAAACAGCGAGATAAGAAATCCTTAACCTCCTTGATTAAATCAAGTTTGGTTCCAAAGATCAGTATGTCGTCGACATACAGACAAAGAATAACTCCTTCGCCCCCACCATAGCGATAGTACACGCACTTGTCACCATCGTTTACTACAAAGCCGGCAGCAGTTAATGTTCTTTCGAACTTCTCATGCCACTCCTTAGGAGCTTGTTTAAGGCCATATAAAGACTTTAATAACTTGCACACATTTCCTTCCTGACCAGGTACTACAAAACCATCTGGTTGATCCATGTAATTTTCCTCCTTCAACTCTCCATTGAGGAAAGCTATCTTAACGTCCATTTGATGAACGAGAAGACCATGTGAGGCAGCCAGTGATAGTAGCACCCGAATTGTGGTCAGTCTAGCCACGAGTGAGTAAGTGTCAAAGAAGTCTTCACCTTCTTTCTGGGTATAACCCTTGGCCACAAGCCGTGCCTTGTACTTTTCAATCGTACCATCAGGTCTAAGCTTCTTCTTGAACACCCACTTACATCCTACAGGTTTGCACCCATAAGGACGGTCAGTGATCTCCCAGGTACCGTTAGCTAAGATGGAATCCATCTCGCTACGTACAGCTTCCTTCCAGTAGTCAGCATCAGGAGATGCATAGGCTTCTAAAATAGTCCTGGGTGTGTCATCCACGAGGTACACAATGAAATCATCACCGAAGGACTTTGCAGTCCTCTTTCTCTTACTCCTCACAGGAGTTCCATTGTCACCCTCAACAGGATTCTCAACGTGTTCCATCGCAATAGCGGGTTCAGGAATTACAGTGAATTCCTCACTAGATGGAGTAGGTATCTCCTGATTTGATGAACTCGACATATCCTTCATAGGAAATATGTCCTCAAAGAAAGTTGCATCATTCGACTCCATAATCGTACCAACATGCATGTCGGATACCTCGGATTTTCTTATCAAAAATCTATAGCCGATGCTATGAAAAGCATAGCCCAGAAGAACACAATCCACGGTTTTTGGTCCAAGCTTGCGCTTCTTGGGAATTGGTATATTGACTTTCGCCAAACAACCCCAAGTACGTAGGTAAGAGAGTTTCGATCTTTTCCTTTCCCATTCCTCAAACGGAGTCATGGTCTTATGCTTTGTGGGAACTTGGTTTAGGACATGACACGCAGTCATTAGCGCCTCCCCCCACCATTTCTTGGAAAGACCCGATGTGTCTAACATGGTGTTAACCATATCAGTTAGAGTTCAGTTCTTTCTTTCGGCTACCCCATTTGACTGAGGTGAGTAGGGAGGCGCCCTCTCATGGATTATACCATGTTCCGCACAAAACAGATCAAATTCATTGGAAAAATACTCTCCACCACGATCGGACCTAAGCCGTTTAATTTTTCGATCAAGTTGGTTCTCTGCCTCAGCTTTATAGTTTTTGAAGAAAGTTAAAACCTCATCTTTTGATTTCAGGAGATACACATAACAATATCTAGTGGAGTCATCAATCAACATCATGAAGTATCTCTTTCCACCTTTTGTCAACACGCCATTCATCTCACAAAGATCAGAATGTATAAGCTCTAGCGGCGCCAAGTCTCTTGCCTCTGCAGTCTTATGGGACTTGCGAGGTTGCTTAGCTTGCACACATACTTGGCACTTAGAGCCTTTGACAGTAGAGATTTTCAGAATTAAATTCATATTGGCTAGTCGCATCATGCAACCAAAGTTAATGTGACAAAGTCGTGAATGCCAAATATCAGACTCATTGTTGTGGTAAACATTATTAATAACTTTAGTGCAAATATCTGACAAAGATAGGCGGAACAAGCCTCCGCTCTAATAGCCTTTTCCAACAAATTGTCCATACTTAGAAATTACAACTTTATTGGATTCAAAAACCAACTTAAAACCATCTTGACATAAACAGGAACCGCTAACGAGATTTTTATTGATGGATGGCACATGATGAACGTTCTTCAGACGCACAGTCTTCCCCGAAGTAACCTTCAGATCGATCATACCAACACCTCGAACGATGGCATGTGACCGGTTCCCCATCAGCACCGGTGAAGTCCATGTTGCCTGGTAAGAAGAAAACATGGAGGCGTTAGCACAAACATGTACATTGGCACCGGTGTCAATTAACCAATCAGGAGATTGAAATACTGAAAGGATGGTAGGAAAAATACCGTACCCTGATTCCTTCATATCAATATCACCGATGACAACATTAGCGAACTTGCCGCTCTTCTCATGTTCGCGCTCCTCAAAGCGGTTAGCACACTTCGGAGCTCAGTGATTTGGATCACCGCAGACATGGAAAAGTCCCTTTCCCCTTCTTATGAGAATTCTTCTTAAAGTTGGTAGAATGTGATGACTTGTTCTTTGTATCAAACTTGCCTTTGCCCTGAGTTTTGTTCTTATTGTTTTTGAACTTGTTGGGCTGGGAGCTCTTCTTCTGTACCATGTGGGCACTAGAACCTCCCTCAGCAACTCGAGTATGTGTGTCCTTTGCTCTCGTCTTCTCTTCAACATCAAGAGTACCAATGAGATCCGCAACGGAAAACTCCTGTCTCTTGTGTTTCAGGGAAGTAGCAAAATTGTTCCACGAAGGTGGAAGCTTGGCAATGATGCCTCCGGCAACAAATTTGTCCGGCAACACACACTTGAAGTACTCAACTTCTTTTGCGAGCGACTGTATCTCATGAGCCTGCTGTACAACAAGGCGCTCATCAGTCATCTTGTAGTCATAGAATTGCCCCATGACGTACAACTCGCTGCTGGCGTCCGAGGCATCAAACTTGGCCTCGAGCGCAGCCCACATGTCCTTACCGTTGTCAAACGACATATACGAATCCACAATGGAGTCATCAAGAACACTCAGAAGAGCGCCTTTAAAGAGGGTATCAATCTTCTCGAAAGCTTCCAGCTGTGCTGGATTAAGATCGCCCTCAGGCTTGCCCTTGGTGGCGTCATAGCAGCCCATGGTCTGAAACCAGTAGACTGCTCTCGTGTGCCACCTCTTATATTGCGCCCCCTTAAAGGCAGACGGCTTCAGATGCGCAGCAAAACCACTCGGAGTAAATTTCCTATAATCATGTTTTTGGATTGTTGAAAAAATGAGCAAATTACTACGAGATTTAATCGGAATAAATAGGAAATAGATCATGACAGCAATAGCAGAGATGAAACTAATCATGCGAACTAGCATACGGTGCAGCAGGAGCAGCACCACCGGCGTTGACATTGTCGCCCATGTCGTCGAGGATGAGGTTGCCGAGGTCGGGGAAGAAGTTGTCGTTCGCGAAGTCGTCGCTGCCAGCAGTCGCGCGATTGCGCTCCCCAAAAACCTGATCGCCCCTCTCCCGTACAGGATCACGAGAGGCGAGGTTCCGGAGGCCTGCTGTCCCTTCTCCCGGTGCACGCCGAAAGGAGGGATGGAGAAGACTTGTTTGGCGGTGCAATGATCTGGAACGGTGGTGAGAAACCATACGAAGCGGCGGCGGCTAGGGTAGACGTCTACCTGACTATACGAAACGGTTCAGTAATTAACGCGTCCGCTACTCTGTCCTCGGCTCGGCTCAATCCCGCAACCCGCGGCGCGGCGCGGCGTGGCGTGGCGAGGCGAGGCGTGGCGTGGCGAGGAGGAGGAGCGCGCGTGTAGGTCTCCTCTTCTCATGCTCATACAAGTGGTAGAAGAGCTCACCTTATAAGGAGGTGCAACTCTTTCTCAACTTCCGGGGTGGGACTAAACTTTAGCCTCACTCACTCCAGTCACATGTGTGCATGAATGGGCTAAGAGAATTTTATAATTTTAGTTGAGCTTTGGGCCAAAGGCCTACTAGCAAAATTTCAACACCGCCTCTTTCGTGCAGTTGTAGAAGATGAGGTTCAGTTGGCTGGGTTCACCTAAAAGGGGATGCCAATTTGACAGAGATGTTCCATCGGGCAAAACGACAGCTGGTGGAGACTTTAAGGTTTTCCTCTTTGTATACATCAACGACACGCAAACTGTGTTTCTTGTAGGAGATGTCCATGATTGCAAAGCCAGTAGATCCGGTGAATCCAGAGGTCTTGAGAATTGTAGTGCTTTCGTTTACACAACCGACCCCAAAATCCAAGGAACCACACGATCTTCCCATCTCCAGGTCAGTGAGCCAGAATGGGTGGAAGATGGTGAGGTCGCCGCACATCTTTGCCGAGCAGATATCTCCTTGCTGCTCCTCAGTCCTCAGCCACCACAAGCACCAGTTGCAGCCACCAAACCCAAACGAAGACAAACAACCAGCAGCCGCTAGGCATCGGAGAATAAAGCCTTGAAGTTTGTTGCAGCAACAAGCACAAGGGAAGCCAGTTGAAAACCGGTGGTCATGGGCTGTGGGGAGAATATTTTTTTTTAGAAAAGGAGGATAACCCCGCCCTGCATCTGAAAGATGCATACGGCCACTTTATTGATTATTCTCGAGGACCTTACAAAGTATTACAATAATGTATCTGAATCCACCATCTTAGCAACATATGCCACTACTCCTATCCAAAATGATGAAGGGGTGCTAGTTGGGCCACTACCCAAACCACTCACCTAAGCCTAACATCAAAAGCCGGAAGCTGAAACTCATTCGGAAGCCCCAGCCGAGCCACATACCGGGTCTGGGGCACAATCTGGTCAGACGCACTCGTGTATCGTCGCGGCCATCTTCCACCGGTCTGTCTTCAGATCATATTGATGCTTCTACCTTGTTTGGCCACTCTGCCATCGACGTCACCATGACGCCGGACAGCAACCTCCTCCTGCGCGAGTCCATCTCCGTGCATCGGACGCCGAGCCTCCACAGTGCCAATGCCGCCGAAATCCGCTGCCATCAATGTGTGAGATGAAGCACCGCTCCACCATCCCCCCAGCCAGCACTGACTTCAAAACGATGCCCCTAGGAGGGAAAGCGATAAAACGCTATCATCGTCCGATCCGGAAGACCCAGATCTAGGGTTTCCCCTGAAGCATCCCAAGCCTGATGACGCAGACTGCAACGACGATGCCTCGACAAAGGAACGGCATCTAAGACGCCGTCATTGTCCGCCATGACCGTAGTCGGCGCGATTTTCATCGGCAGTTGCTCCACCAGACGTGCGTCGCCGACGTCGCTGGTCCCTTCAACCGAAGCAAACTCCAAAACAATTCCCTAAAGAGGGACTACGACGCAAAAGCGCCGCCATCGTTCGATCCCAAGGAGATCTAGGGTTTCCTCCGGAGTTGCCCGCACTGTCAAGGACCAGACAAGGGTAGAATCCCACAGATCTGCCCAGCTGCCAACGAGTCGCACCCACCACCGTGCCGACGGCAGACCAGCGATCAAGGCCCACGCATGAGCATAGATCCGGCCTCGCCGCCGCGAATCGATCTGGTCACGCCGCCGCCGTCCTTGGCGGCCGCGACGCACCAGATCGCGAGACCTCCTGCCGCGGGGAAGCGAGGTCGCCGATGCGCGGCCACCACCCGCCGTGGCGACCGGCCCACCCACCACGCTCCGTCCCGGGGGCGCTGTCCCGTGCCAGTCCCACCCGAGCGAGAGGACCCGAGTCCCCGCCGCCGCCGGCGACGGCCTGGCTTCGCCTGGCCGCGCCCTTGGGCGGCGGCGAGGGAGGAGGAGGAGGAGTGGGGGAGGTCCGGCCGATGGGATCTGGGGCCTCCCGGTCGCCCATGTTAGAATCTGTGTATAGCTTGTGTATATTGTACCGTTGTACTTTGTTGTATTATGTCCGGGATTGTAGGATCTCACCTCGCCTGGCCTGCGCGCCTACAATGTAGGGCGACCGGTGCTCCACTTTCCCTTCATAAACCATGTACTCTATAATCATTGCATCAATCAAGGAAATATAGTTTCCAACTTGGTATCAGCTGCTTCCAGGTCTCCTCCATGGCCGGCACCGACTCCTCCCCGTCCGCCGCCGCCATGGACTCTGTCACCTCGCCGGGCTCCCTCTCCTCCACGGCGCCCGCCGCCACCACCGCCTCGGCCTCCTCCTCCACCACTTCTCCGCCGTTCGTCTTCGGCACCACACCTTCTCTCTTCAGCAGCACCTCCGCCCCTGCCGGATCCCACTTTGCGCCCCTCTTCTCCTCCACCCCTACGGCGCCGCCACCCTCTGCCCCCGCCTCTCCATCTATCAAGATCACATCTCTAACCACATCAAGTTTCTTCTCAACCCTGCGGATCACAACTACCACAAATGGAAGTCCTTCTTCCTCATGGTCCTTATCCGCCACGGCGTCAAGTTCCTCATTGAGCATCCTCCTCCTCCCAACGCTGATGCCGCCTACCTCGAGCTCGATGCTCACGTCGTCCTCTGGATCTACGCCACGCTTTCCGACTCCATGGTGGATCACGTCGTCGGCGCCACCAACACCTACGCGCTCTGGCACATGATTAAGGATTTCTTCCTCGCCAATCGTGCTACCCGGTTCATGATTCTCAACCGGCAGTACCGCAACCTCAAGCAGGGTGATCTTCCCGTCGCTGAGTACGCGCGGCGCATGAAACTCCTCACCGACGGCCTCGCCGACATCAAGCATGCCGTCACTGAGGTCGATCTTCGCACCCAGTTCCTCCACGGCCTCGACAAGCGCCTCGACACCATCCGCGTCGTCCTCGGAGACTAGGAGCTGCCCTTCGACACCGTCCTCTCCCGGGTCATCCTGGCCGAGGAGTCCCAGGCGCATCGCGCCGCTGAGGAGAGCGCTTCGGCGTTTGTGCTCCCCGGCGGTGACCGCAGCCAGAGCAGTGGCTCCGGCGGTGGTGCTCGTGGCTCCGGCGGGGACCGCACCAACGACTGCGCCCAGGGCACTCTTCCCCAATAGCAGCCCGCCCCTGGTCGTGGACGTGGCAATCGCTCGTCTAATGGTGGTGACCGTGGCCGCGGACGCGGCGGCGGCCGTGGGCGTGGCCGGGGCGACCACTCGGGCCGCGGATCTGGACCCCAGCTCCAGTTCTCGCCGTTCACTGGGTATTTTGCGCCCTACGGCATGGCGCTCCCCTCACCCCGTCCTGGTTGGGTGCCCTCGAACGCCGCCGGCGTGCTTGGGCCGCGCTCCGGCTCCCATGCGCACGCCTACCCGATGTACCAGCCTGCACCACCTCCGCCGTCCTACCCGCCCTAGCCACCGTCATGGGAGCATCTTGCCATGCTTAACGCCGCCTACAGCAACTCTGGCTTCCCCAACACCTCCGGCAATGAGTGGTACCTTGACAGCGGTGCCTCTTCACATGTGACAGGAAATGAAGGTAACCTCGCCCTGTCTAGTTCTTCTTTAAAGCATGTTCCTCGTAGCATTCTTGTTGGCAATGGGCACTCCCTCCCCGTCACCGCCACTGGTTCCACTACCCTTCCTCCCTATGACTTTCGCCTCACTGATATTCTTGTCTCACCAAATGTTGTTACCAGCCTTATTTCTGTGCGCAAATTTACCAAGGACAACTCTTGCTCAATTGAATTTTATCCGTGTTGTTTTCTTGTGAAGGATCTTCGCACTCGGAGGGTTCTCATGATCTTCGCTAGCACCGACGATCTCTACCCCTTCATCGGCAATAATCCAGCCCCGGCGGCCGCCTTCTTCACCACTTCATCGGAGCTCTGGCACCGCCGTCTCGGACACCCCGGCGCACACACCATGTCTACACTGTCTCGCGACTTTCTTAGCTCATGTAATAAATAGCCGCACTCCTTGTGTAGTGCCTGTCAACTAGGGCGTCAACCTCTTCTCCCTTTTCCTTCCTCTTCTAGCAAAACTTGTGCTCCGTTTGATTTAATTCATTGTGATTTGTGGACCTCCCCCGTTGTAAGTTTCTCTGGTTTTCAATATTATCTCATAGTGTTGGATGATTACACGCATTATTCCTGGTCCTTCCCTATGCGCCACAAGTCCGAGACATCGACCATTCTCCAACGTTTCTTTACGTTCATTCATACCCAATATCGCGTCGTCATCAAAAGCATGCAATGCGACAACGGCGGCGAGTTTATTAACTCCTCCCTCCGTTCCTTCTTCTCCAATAATGCCCGCACACCTCCCCCCAAAATGGCAAAGCCGAACGCCTCATCCGGACTACGAATGACGTCATTCACACACTCTTACTCCAAGAAAACCTCACTCCACCATTTTGGGTCGAGACACTTCACACCGCCACGTACTTACTCAACCGCCGTCCCTCTCGTGCCATTGCACCTCACACACCTTATTTTCTCCTCCACGGCGCACACCCCGACTATACGCATCTTCGTGTATTTGGTTGTTTGTGCTTCCCCAACCTATATGCCACGACAGACCATAAGCTTGCTCCATGGTCCACACGCTGCCTTTTCCTCGGCTATCCACTTGAGCACAAAGGCTACAGGTGCTACGATCTCGCTACGCGCCGCGTCATTGTGTCTCGCCATGTCACGTTCGACGAGCACATTTTTCCCTACACACCCCCACAGCCATGACACACCACCCCCACGTTCACAGAAAATCCCCATGCAAAACCCCCCTCCCACCCACCGGATCTCTTGGATCCTACGCCCCCACCTACCTTGGACGCGCCCCACCCCCCGTCCTTTCCTGGCCGGTACCCTCCCACCACCCCATCCACTCCCCGCTCCGCCACGTGCACGCCCGCGTCCCACGCCCGGGTCCCCTCCCCTCGCTCGGCGAGCCGGTCCCCCCAACCACCCCCACATCCACCTCGCGATCCGTTCCCACCCACCAGCCAACAGCCGAATCTGCCTCGGATCCCCCGCCTGCCACCGCTAGACCCTCCGCTTCTCCTGCACCTGTCCCCACCGGATCATCCTCGTCTTCCGCTCCAACCACTCCCCGTGCGCCACGCCTGCCTCCCCACGCCATTCCGGTTCAGCCACCCCACAATGCACACAAAATGTCTACACGTGCAAAATCAGGTTACCTCATGCCCAAGCGGCTCTTCCTTGCTGATGCCTCTTCGTCCACTATTTCTCCCATCCCCCCTACATACAAGTCCGCCCTCAAAGATCCCAATTGGCATCAAGCAATGCTAGACGAATATCATGCTTTAATGAACAACTTCACTTGGTCGTTGGTGCCTAAACCTGCAGGTGTTAACATTGTCACGGGCAAATGGATTTTCCGGCATAAATTCAACACCGATGGATCTCTTGCTCGTTACAAAGCTCGGTGGGTTGTTCGCGGATTCACACAACAAGAGGGCGTGGATTATGGTGAAACATTCAGTCCCGTGGTCAAGCCGGCTACTATTCGCGTGGTTCTCAGCATTGCCACTTCTCGCTCCTGGCCTATCCACCAGCTTGACGTCAAAAATGCTTTTCTTCATGGCGACCTCAGTGAAACAGCGTATTGCAGCCAACCATCTGGATTTGTGGATAGCTCCAAACCGGACCACGTTTGCCTTCTCCGCAAGTCTCTCTATGGACTCAAGCAAGCACCATGCACTTGGTTTCTTCGCTTTCAGGCATTTTTCCTCTCCTTGGGGTTTCGGGCATCCAAGAGTGATTCCTCACTCTTCATCCTCCAACACGGTACATCCACCGCCTACTTGCTTGTTTACGTTGATGATATTATTCTCACCGGGCGGCTCGGGGGTGGGGAGAATACTACGGCCAAGAATAAATGACGCTATACGGGGGCAATGGAGTCCTTGGCAGTCGTTGTACGGTTAATAACATGTGAATTCCCAGAGCATACAAGTTGACTGGGCAAGGGAAGACCCAGGAAAGAGTTATGAGCGGCTCCAGATGAAGCTACCAATTTCCTCGCAAAATGCTTGCTTTACAAATGACTTTTAATTGCAAAATGCTCCAGATCACCTGTTCTGCTCTGACCCAGAGACGAGTCCGAATAGAGATGAGATTGTCAGGTTGCCACATCGCGCAGGTTGGCAGACTTCTTCTGCTTGCACGGCTGGTATAATGGTCGCGATGCAAACGAAACATGCACACAACGGCAGCAACAAGTTGTTTGGAGATATCTGAGATCTGGTGATGAATTGTGTAGATCATAATAATATGATATACCAATACAAATAAATGGGGAAATGAAGGACTTTGACGGCTGCTGATAATTCAGCAAGCAGCGAGAAGATGGAACTTTCGGAAGAGAAAAAAAAATCGTCCAGCAGAACGAAAGGGAAGTATAAGAGTCTCTCAGCCAAAGGGGAGTGCGATGCGATGTGACTGTATGCTGCCGGTCGACTAAACTTTGACTGTGTGAAAAGGGGAATTCGTTACTTGTTGGAAACTTCGCTGTTTTGCGTGGAATCTAACTCACGTCAGTCTTTCTTGAAATTTTATTTTCTTTTATAATCCACAACATATCAGTCAATTCCGTGGATAATGGCAGGAAATTTGGAACAGCGATAATGGCAAGCTAGTTGGGCACATCGGAAGGATAGGAGATAGATATGGTAATTGAATTGCCGGGAAAACATACATTGTCATGGTAGAAGATAAGATATGGTGATTGAATTTTGTGGACGATGTACGCTAAGACAAATACAGGGAGGACGGAAGGCAAGTAGAGTCCGACGGAAGGGAAAGTAGTGGCTGCACCTACTCTCGGTGCACCCACGGTGCACCCACGCAAAAAAACATATCAAAATATTTCAAAAAAATCTGAAACTTCGTGGAAATGATCATCAACAAATGTTATGAGGGCTTGCAAAGTTTGGTGGTCAAATAACATTCGAGAAGCGCTCTACAAAAAAGACAAAATTGCAAAATCTGCTCCACCAGTGCACGTACATTTTGACTAATTTTCAGTGATTTTGTCTTTTTTGTAGAGAGCTCATCGAATGTTATTTGACCACCAAATTTTGCAAGCCCCATAACATTTGTTGATGATCATTTCCACAAAGTTTCAGATTTTTTCGAAATGTTTTAATATGTTTTTCTGCGTGGGTGCACCGTGGGTGCACCGAGAGTGGGTGTAGAAGAACCACTCTCCCGATGGAATTGACTGGTTGAGACTTGAGAGATGTTTTTTCAGAAGAAAAAACAATAGTTCAGTGGAATCAAGGGACAAGTCTTAGACCATTATTGAGACCAATGAGATGTGACTGCCGATTATGGATTAAAGATACGATGGATTATTTGTGCTTGCAGAGCAGTGCCTTGGTACGCATCCATGTTATATATTTCTTTCAGCATTTTGCTTTGAAGAATTGGTATTACAAGTTTCTTGTATGCTAAATTCTTCTAAGTACTTAGTCGTGGTTGAGCTATCACCGTGGATAATCAGATCAACATTTCAAAGCAAAGAGAAGGGGTGAGAAAGAAGATGCTGATCGTTAGAACTAACTCATAGAATTTATCCCTTTCAAAAAAAAACTCATAGAATTAATCCATTGAAGATGCTGCTATCAAGCCATAAATAAGTTTATGAGATAAAATTATTGAAGTGTATATGTGGATTGTCTAGTCTGGGTAGCGGCATAAACTTGCAATCATGAGGTTCAGAATTCGAAACCCAATAAACACAATAAATAATAATTGCAGCCTGCCCCCTCTTCCGTTGCCCATGTCATAGACCCCAATGGAGCACAGATGTCGGGGGGCGGGGGAGTATAATGTCTGACGCTCTCTTCTGAGCATAGACATGAGGGGGAGTGTTGGAGTATGATGTCCGGCAATCTCCCATAGTTTGGATATTTGATTGTGTTGGCTAGTGCATGGAGTTTAACATGGTATCAGAGCTAAGGTCTTGAGTTCAAATCCTGGCTTTGCAATTTATCCAATAATTGCTGCCCCCCCTCCCCCTCCCCCGCGAGTGGCCACGTATAGGCCTCTTGAGCCATACCTCTGAGTCTATCCACGTGTTGACTTTTCGTCTCACACGTAAGAGGGAGTGTTGAAGTGTATATGTTGATTGCCTAGCTCTTTTCATTAGTTCAGACAGGTTGGTGAACTAGTTAGGTGCATAAACTTTCAACTAAGAGGTTCAGGGTTCTAAATCCAATAAACGCAATAAATAATAATTGTTTGTTTGGTTGATGAGTGACCTTATCACTAACAGACAGCTGCTGCAGGAAGCCATCAAATTTCTGTGATTATATCAAACATTTTTCGCTACCAAATATTTTTATTCAATATATATATACACAACAAATCTCCCCAAACTATACCAACAACTTTTAGAATTATATGAAACAGTTTTGACCTCTAAAAGTAATTTCTGAATATCATTTCATTTAAGCAATCTCTGCTATGTAATATTTTTACTTCTTAATATAAAGTCATGTTATATATTTCTAAATATAAGAATGTCTGCAGCAGGAAGAAGGAACTGCAGCGCGGCCCGGTCTTATCCTCGGTCACTGAGTAATATGATTGATTGCTTGGTTCTATTAGTGAAAACCTAACTACGTACTTGAATAAAAGATGATCTGACGCATGAACTTACGTGCTGGTGTAGGGTGAGGAGTTCCATCCCATGTGGCCATGTCAAGAGGTATCCATAGTTGATGAGCTGCTCGTAGTCGCTCGCGTTCGCCTCACCGGAGGACGTGCCCAGCACCGACAAGACATCAGTGATGCAACCTTGCATAGCGTAGCCGCCGTAGTCGCTCGCCTCGTCGTAACGCACTCCTGTGCGGACAAATCTGCAGCCACTTGGGCGCAGTTCACCACGGCTAGCAGCACGAATAAGCATGTTGTTGCTAGGACGGAAAGGTTCGTGTACCAACGGGCGATACATTGCGATTCGCAACGCACGAATAAGGTCGATCCGTGCGTGGCTGGCGGCTGTGGTGTTGCGCGGAAGCCGGAAGAACGCACACCCCATGTCTGTGTGTTTGTGTGTATGAAGAAGTAAACCGGGACTATCATGTTGCTCTGATTTGGTTCGATCGGTCGTCTACAAAATCAGTCCAAGCTTGCGGGGCGCTTGGCGAGGCCTTCCGCCAAAGCCTATGGATGTTGATTGGCATGAATTGGCGTTAGGCCAACCCGTAATGCCCTCATTCCCCATGGCACACCCCCCGTCGTGCCGGCGCGGCTGCAGCGTGTGGTTTGCCATCGTAACCTGAGAAAGACTCACTTTTTTTAGAGAAAATGCATGCTCCTGACTTATAGATAAAGTCATCAGGCGGCAGCGGAGAAGACTCACTACCCTCTACCTCTTTGGACCAGGTCGGCATCGTCGATCGTTTGATCGGCGATTGAGGGTCCACGGAAGCTATATTTGGTCGGCTTGACTGAGAGGACCCCGACCCTAGATATTGGCAACTTTTGAACGACGTCCACACTAGGTGGGCTGTATCGGTCAACCCCAATATGCGACCAAACAAGGCCTTCGTTTCACTTCTTATGCATGTGTTTTTGGAGATTTGGGATGAGAGAAATGCTACAGTTTTTCGCAATTTTACATCTTTGCATATAATTGTATTTGATAACATCATGAGAGAGGCTAGGTTGTTTTTCGAGAAATGATGGAATTTATTAACTCACAATGAAGCATCTTGATACTCATTTAAAAAAATTCTGAGGACCATATTTATCTTGGTACTCGTACTAAAATGGAAAAACAAACAAGTCCTTACGAAAACAAGCCTGGTGGGCAACACCTGCATCTTCCAGCCGCCGCTTCCTCCTCCAAGAAAAGCTAGGGTCCATGCCTCTCGCCGGCTCCGCCGCAGCTCTGCCTCGTCTCCGGTGGCCCTAGGGTCATGGGGGCGCGGTGGATCCTGGCAAGGGCTGGTGGGAGGGCTCCGTTGTTAGTCGTTCCTTCAAGATTTGTTAGCGTTTGTGTCCTACTCAGAAAGATGAGACCGTGACGGCTCCCTGAAGATGGAATAAAGGTCTCCCCGTCTAGTGCTCGTTCCGTGGTGCGTCTAGCATCGTTGGTGGGCGTGTGGAGGTGTGTCTCCGGCGGATCTATCCTCGGTGGATTTGCTCGGATATGGTTATGGTTCATCTATGTTCGTGTGTCTTTAGGTTGGATCCTTTCGATCTACGTTATTCTTTATCAGCGACGGTTGCTGTTCTGGTGCGTAGGTCCTACGGGGCCTTAGCACGATGACTTTCCGACTGTCTACTATAACAAGTTGTGCCCGACTCCGGCGAGGGAGGGGTGATGACGGCGGCGCGCCTTCGGCTCGCTTCAGTGATTGTAGTCGCCGCTAGGTGGTCTACGGATCTGGATGTAATTTCTATTATTTCTAGTGTTCGTTGTACTGCCATGATAGAAGATAAATAGATTGAAAGTTTTCTCGCAAAAAAATGGCTGTATGCATCCCTAGTTGGTGTAGAGGCGGGGAAGTGAAATTCTCTCCCATTTTGAAGGACAGGGGTGTTTTCACCACCATCTAACCCCCTTCCCATAAGGACGTTGTACAACTTGGAGTTATCCCCTCGCCTCCCTCCCCTCGTCCCCCGTGTCGCCCACCTCGCGGGTGACCCAGGCGGAACCCTAGCCGCCGGGCGAGCTCCCTCCTCGCCAGATCTCCCTCCCCTCGCCGCCGCCAGCAGGCGCCGCCGGGCAAAGCCCGCGCAGCGGTGGCGGCAGCGGGGCACTCCGGTTCTCCCTCTAACGATGCTCGGGCATTGCGGGGTATCCGCCGTGGGAGCGCGTGGTCGCCATGGCGAGCTTGCGTTGGGGCTGTGCGGCGTGTGCGTACGGTGCGCGGGAGCGCGTGCGGTGCGCGGACGCAGCCGTGGGGATCTGGCTCTCATGGCGACGGCGGCTGGCAGATTGAATCTCGGGGCGGCGGCCTCGATCGGTGGAGCGCGATGCGGCCTGCCTGGCAGGCGGCACCCGCGGGTGCAGATGGGGGGCCTTCTACGGCTGCGTGCGTGACGTGGAGGTGGCGGCGCTACGGCGACTCCTCGATGGCCGACCGGAGTTCCATGGGAGGCGTCGTCTCCGACTCAAGCTACTCCGATTCGTGCGGGCTACGGTAGAGACTACGGTTGACGTCAATAATGCCTGGACGGATGTGGCGAGTGGGCATGGATCCAGGGGAAACTCTAGGCCAGCGTGGCGGCCGCACCAAAGTCGACGTCCTCGGCGCCGATTCCCTTCCTGGAGTCTTCGGTGTGGATCCTATGCTCCCCACCTCTGCCATGAGCGCAGGCGAAAGCCTCTGTTCCTCTGTTTGGGAGACGATGACACTTTTGCGTCGTGTTCCTTCCTGAAGGCATCGGCTGGGGACTGCTCAGGGTGGTGGAGTTGCTGGTAGTTCGGAGTCGACGCGAGATGGCATGTAGGTGGAGTGGTGTGGCATCAACCGTATCGTCAACGGTGGGTCTCGGCGGCATGGCGCAGTGGAGACTCAGGGCGTGATGCGCGGAGATGGACTCGCACAGGAGGAGGAAGTTGTCCGGTGTCATGGCGGCGTTGATGGCAGAGAGGCCTAACAAGGTCGGTGCATCAGTTCTGCTCTGAGGATGGACTGATGGAAGATCGAGGTGACGGCCCTTGCAGCGTGCGGTGCTCACTGGGAGTGTGTCGGACCGGTGTGGGACCCAATCCAGGTAGTGTCCTGGATGGGACACCCGGCATTAGATGTTAGGCTTTAGTGCGATGTCTGTTTGGTATTAGGCCCGGACATTCGGCACACCTTCATCAAGGGGATAGGAGTAGCAACAACGTTGCCAAGATGGTGGCTTCTGGCTTATTGATGTATCACCTTGTATAGTCTTTGTGAATAATTAATGAAATGACTGCATGCATCGTCCAGATATAGAGGCCGGGGGTACATCCTCCTTTTCTAAAAAAAGTGGAGATAAACACAATGTGCACATACCCAGCCTCCGGATAGCTATGATGCATCATTTTTTGAATGAATTTGTGTTTAAATTCAAATTTGACATGTTTAAAAAACTACAATGTTCCAATAATAGTCCTCTTGAAATTCTTTGAAACATATATTTGTACATTGTTTTCGAAGTTTTCACATAAGCCAGTTTTCACAAGACCTTTTCTCATAATAAGAGTGGGGCTAGTACTTCTTACACTAAGATGGTGTCACGCTGCCACTTTATTTCTTGGACTTGCCTTCCACTTTCTTTCTGAAATTGAGTTATTTCGTGCGTGCGTCCTGGTCAGGGCCATGCTTTACGTGATGGCATCGGAGGATTTGGACTTTGGAGTAAGGATGAAAATAGAGTGAAAACTTTCCATTTTTTCGGAGGAAAAATGGAAACGGAGAGGAAATATGAAAATGAAAACGGAAATTTGCAAAACGGAAGTAAAATGGAATTTTTTATGCGGAAACAAAAACAAAAACGGAACGGTGTTTTCCGATGGAATATGCATGGAAATGGAACTTTCTGTTTCCGTGAATATGGAATTTCTGTTTTTACTATAGACCTATAGCTGCTTTGTAGCTCAACCATCATAGAGAACACAATGACACAATTAGTAGAATGGATCTAAGGCCCAACTTCTACTACCACATATGTACTCAGCTTGACCCTATACGCAATTGTCCGGTACTTGTATAATACTATGCTAAGTTGCTAACATAATGATATTATTTTGTAGCCATGTTAACAACTCATTAAATTTGTTTGTTTTTGTGTGTATTTCTCTATGATTCAAGGGGTTTTTAAGTTTCGATCAATGTCTATTTCTGTTTCGTATTCGCTTTGTACTCGCTCCGTGTCCGTTTTCGGTAATATCTGTTTTCGTATTCATTTCCGGGGTTTCTGTATTCGTTTCCGCTTCTGCAAAAAAATATGATAACAAATATGATAGCACTCAGTTCCGTTCGTTTCCGCTCTATTTTCATCCCTACTTTGGAGTTTGGAGTGGCAACGGGGTGAGCGCGCATCTCCGTCACAATCGATCGACGAGGAAAGCAAACAAAATGGGCTGCCAAGGTTGCACCCGGCCTGCCACTCGGGGTAAGCAGAAGCCTGTCTTCCTTCTTTGTTTGGGCCTGCATAGACTCAGGCAAGAGAGGGCCTATCGCCCAACATTGATCAGTGTGGGGGATTGGGGTCGCACCGCCGCTGGCTGTCCGGTAGTGCCCCCAATTCCCCGGCCCATCCACAGCGTGCGGCTGCCGTCCTGACTGGTGATCCCAGCAGAGAAGAGACTAGCCTCTGGTCATGGCGTCCCGCCGCCCGACCGCTAGTCTGGTCCAATCCCACGGACCCGCTCGGCATCGGCGGTGGCAATGGCGGCAAATGAGGGGCCGCGGAAGCCGTGTTGCCTGAGAGGCCGAGAAGGGCCGCGGCTCGCCACCGGAGGGAGAGTGTCACCACTCACCTACTGAGAAGGAGCAAGTAAGTATGCTCCATCCTCCTCCCGTGTACACGATTAATTTGCTTGCTGCTAATTGGCACGTGTGTGTCACAATATTCAGATGGATTCTACGATTTTAGGGGCTGTAGTTAGAGCCTACATCCAATGCTCAGATCGCATTTATTGAGTTTATTTAGATGTACATACACCTACAATTGTTGGGAATTCTGAAATTCTGCTTTCTACCTAGATTGCGATTATTGAGTTTTGGGGGAAATTTGCAGTCAACAAGGTCTCGGTACCTGTCTGCCTCTGGCATAAGATCCAATGCCTTCTAGCAGTTGGAACTTGGGACACAAAACTCGTCACACCAATTTGTATTCCTTCCATGGTCGGTAACTTAGGACGAAGGTCATGAATACATGGAATGTGTTATACTACAAAGCCGAAATTCGTCGTGCTTGCTTAGTTTCTGAATGTACTGTACTACATGCCACCTTCTCATAGTGTTGGGAGTCAATGTAGGTTTTTTTGATTCAAAAGGCTTATCTGCTCAAAGAGTTCACAGTTGTTGCAGGATTTTGGAATTCGCGAGGCTTGTCTCCTCCGATCTTGTAGAACTTCCACTTTGTACATCCATATTGTGAGCTGAACTTTCACTGGAATGAGAGATGATCACTTAAGTCAGGTTGTTGCAAAAATAATAATGAAACAAAGAGAAACAAACGAACAAAAATATCGGAAAATATCTTACAGTAGTTCACAGAAGTTCTGCTTCGGCGGCATATCCAAATCATCTAAGCTTCTCTCAAACATTTCTAAAACCTTTGTTATAGTAGGACGATGCAAGGGTATTACTTGTATACACCACAAGCCAATTAAGATCATCTTTCTCGCAATCTCCTCTATTTCATTGGTGACTTCACATGCTTCTAATCCATCATCTTGCGCAAAGTGGTCATAGATCCAATCAGGGAAATACTTTTCACTGGATTTTGCAGCAATTAATCTTACATTTCTCCTCCCTCCAACCATCTCTAGCAGCATCATTCCATAACTATAAACATCTGACTTTGTTGAAACCACCCCGAAGGTTCGAGAGTGAACTTCTGGTGCAATGAATCCAATTGTTCCTCTAGCTCCTGTAATTGAAAGCTTGCTCTCCTTTGTATGACACAATTTAGCTAGACCAAAATCAGCAATCTTTGGGCTAAAATCCCTGTCTAGAAGTATATTTTGGGGTTTGATGTCGAAATGGATGATACGTGTATTACAGCTATAGTGCAAGTATTCGAGGCCACGAGCAATCCCGATTGCTATCGCATAGAGCCTCTCCCATCCTAAAATTTCTTTGGGGCTCCCTGAGTAAATGTACTTATCCAAGGAACCATTGGGCATGTACTCGTATATAAGAGCTCGTTTTGATCCCTCCAAACAAAACCCAAATAAGCTAACAACATTAACATGAGAGGTCCTGCCAATGCTCATAACCTCATTCACAAACTCATCTCCATTTCCTTTGCAGTCATGCAAGAATTTCACTGCAACCAGACGACCATCATGTAGTTTTCCTTTGAAAACCACACCGTAACCACCTTTTCCAAGCTGATTGTTGCGAGAAGACGTTATCTTCATTACCTCTGAGTACATGTATCTTTTTGGAGCTAGGGATCCATATGACACTATCATGGCCTCGTATTTTTTTTCAGTTTTACTGCTAGTCTTGCAAAGGAAAAACCATAGTCCTTTCCCATTTCTATGCCATATGAGCACATAAAGACATGCAAAGAGAAAGGTTGCAGCTGCTGATGTTATACCTGAGATGGAAGCAGATGTTATTTCCTTTTGCATACCAGAAGTTATAATACCATTATTTCAAGACCATCAGTAGTTCACGTTTATCTTTCTAGAAGAGTACATGGTGGTAAAAGTAGCAACAAGCTAACTGCCATAAATTAATAAGTCATGTTAATATGCACAAGCTTAGAGTTGCTTGACCCAGATTTTTATTTCAATTTTCAGTGATCACAGACATGATAAATTTTGAAATTCCTATTTTGTCATAGAAAATCGCAAATAGTAATTGGCTAATATTTAAATCATTATATATATATATGAAAAGATGGCAAAAAATTTAGCATACCTATTAGTATAATCTTCTTCGCTCTCCTCTCACTACCTGGAATATAACATAACATTTATGAGTAAAAGCAGTGTCGTCCAATAGGACCACATTGGTTGTTTTTTCCAAAAGAAAAAGACAAGTATCATATATTAATCTTAAATATTCTGCCAATCATATATACAAAAAAATACATTGAAAGATAGTGAATAACAATAGAATGGACTTCATATGTGAGTTTCTTTTGATTGAGCTACCATGTCGCTCAAATACAGGTTTGACAACAAAAAAGTTATAGGCATGTGTAGATTTAATAGCCATACATATTCGACAAAAAAACATGTGTTTCTTTGACATTGCAAACAGTGGACGGTATCAGTCTGCATAGCGCACAATTAGTGGGAACATGCGTGCTCTGTTAATTTATTCTGGAAATGACCTCTGTACCAGCATGATCTAGTGTGCCAAAAACGAAGAAAAAGCAATGTCTTCTGGCAAGATATATGAGCTTGTCGATTTCAGAGACAAGCAGGGAGTGGTTGATGTAGAAGATCTCGTGGATCTGGAGCCTGTATCCGCGGTTGTAGTACCCGAGGTAGGGGACACCGTCGGTGCTGCAGTGGACCTGCAAACTGAAGTGCGCGCACCTATTCTCCCCAGGACCTCGCGATCCAAAACGGGGAGGATATGGTCAAGTTGCCACATGGCTCGGGCGAGCACTCACCGTCTGCCGTCGTGAACATCGGTGCCAGCATCCTAGAGACAATACGAGGAAGAAGAACAGCATGGCCTGAGACATGGGAACATTACACGAGGAGATTTCAGTCAATGGTTTCGGTGAGACAATGGTCTATGACGAGGAGGATAATTTTTTGGCAAGAGGAGATATGAACCAAAACCTGAACTGAATAATTCATAGTAGGAGGAGGGGATATGAAGAGGGAGAAATTGCGTGGATGATACCAAGATAAATAAATGGAGGGAAATGCGGAAGGAACGACCAAAAATGGAAAACAATGATGTTGGATACATGCGAACTGAGTGATTTGAAGAGATACTATTGAAGGGAGAAGATAATATACGCGGTGCTAGCCAACTACTTTCACTGGTTCAGTGGACGCATTGACTTGTCCATACCCACTAGAGAGAGTCAACATCCAAATGTCTCGATCCATATTTAGTTGGTGCGTTGTTCCACAGTTTTATTGCGAAACTTATTCCCACCGTAAAATGCATTGTTATGTTTAGAGCAAGTAATGCATTGTTATGTTTAGAGCAAGTAACTCGAGGCACGGAGCGTTGTCATTGTCAGAGTGTCAGTACAGTCCAATACATTTTTTGAAGCAAGGTGTGCACTGCTTCTTTCGGGTCTATTAGATGCACTTCAGGTTTTCAACTAGCAGCATGTTGTCTAATTCTGTGTGTTCAACAGGTACTATGTGAATTTGGAGGCAGGAAATTTGGAATAGCAACAAATAGATAGAGGTGGTGGGATGGGAGACTGAGGCCGGAGACTTGACTGGTTGAAGAATGATTTGTCGAAAGGACATAGTTCGGCAGAACCCAATGGTGCGATGCGTTGTGTCCTCACTCCTCACTACCACCGTTTCAGCACTTCAACTTTTTCACACAAATGCCATAGTTTATTTGCATGTTCAAAAGTGTAAGAATTGACTAGGGAATGGAATTTGATCAATTTGCAGAGTTTTTTTTTCTGGACTCCCTGCACCTTATGGAGCGCACGCCATCGGAGCAACTGTTGGCTACGCATATGGGGCAATCGTCTGACGACACTATCCACTTCAAGCAATAATCCTTGCCTCATGATCGAGACATAATCGGACGGAAACCCAATAAACCGGCACGACGGAAATGTTGCAGGCTGGGGGCATGCAGTTCCCATTGGCACGCCAGGCACGGTTTTTTTTTTGAAAGCGGGCTGTTGTTGCTGCTCTGTTAAGCCAGCCTCACGCTGTGCCTGCCATATTATGGACCGTGAGGCCCAACTTTCGCATAGGCCCCAAGTAGTCCACTAGGCAACTTGGAATGGGCGGGCCAACAGTAGTACACCCAAACCAGGCCCGCAACACTACAACAGTGTCCATATCACTTTAATGCCCCCACTTGGGTTACAAGCTCACGCAACTGAGCTTGGCCCGTGTAGTTTTGGCTTGATGGGTTGTATTTCGGCTATTTTTTCCTATTTGAGCTGTTTTATATAGCCTATAAATATTTTAAAAATATGGAAATAAATAAATAAAGCTAATTGCGCCGTGCCGTACCAGCCCGTGTGCCCAGCCTCCAGGCCCAGATACGGCCCCTGGTGTGCTGCATGCCGGGCTCGGCCCGTTTAGCTCGTGTTGTGCCGTGCATGCGTGCTAATGGGCCGGCCCAGCTGGCATGGCCCATTTGGCCAGCTATAGTCCAGGATGCCAATATTGCGTGGTGCAGACTTGTGGAGTCCAGAGTTCAGTGAGACTAGGCAGAAGTTATGTCGAAAGACTTTTATTCTGAACTCCGAACCATACCCTAGTTCAATTTGTTAATGATTTTCTAACGCTACAAGTACTGAGAGGGCTAAGTACTATGCCTTAGAGGGAGAAAGGAGACGAGCCCACAGGTTTACCAGACAGATGTAACTGCGCAAGGCTAATACTATGTGATCCGGAGAAAATCTAACTAAAAACAAGAATGTCAGCACATGTCCATTTGGCTAGTGTAGGCTATGGACAAGTCTCGCGCTGGCCGGTTGCGGCCAACATCCGCCATGCGGTCAATTTAAGCCTTATCCTCGGTCGGTGAGTAGTAAGTACTAAGTAGTAATAACATGATTAAAAGATCCAAGAAAGAAAAACATGATTAAAAGATGAATTGACGGGGTGAACTTACCTGGAGGGGGAGGTGGTTCATTCCTAGGTGCAGGTGCAGGGAGAGGAGGGGGCAGTTCCCATTTCAGGAGGAAGCCACTTTGGATGAGCCGCTCGTAGTGGCTCGTGTTCGTCTCGCCGGATGGCAAGCGCAGCACCGGCAAGACGATTGGAACGCAGCCCTCCAAAGCATAACTAGAGTAGGTCCCGGTGGTGTCGTATGGCACCCCCGCATGAACAAACGTGTTGCTTGTGTTCACGCACCTCATCGTCTTCGCCTGCACCAGTTCTTTATCCAGGCGTGCCGCCGCGGCGGCCTTCTCCGTGCAGTTGTACAAGATGAGTTCCAGGTTGACGGGGGAGATCTTAAACGGGCGGCCCAGTTTGGCAGAGGTGTTCCACATCGGCAAGCAGCTGTTGAAGATGTTGGGCGGGTCGTGTAATAGTTGCAGCTTGCGTAGATCAACGACGCGCAAGCTGCGTTCCTCATAGGATATGTCCATGATTGCAAAGCCGGCGTTGTTGGGCACAGAGCTTGGAAGAAGTGGATAACTGCCGTTATAGCATGTAAGCTCGAAGTCCAGCGGTCCAGGCGAACCACATAATCTTCCTGTTTGCCAATCAGTGAGCCAGAACGGGGGGGAGATGGTGACGCTGCCACACTTGGCCAAGCAGCCATCCCCTTGCTGCTCCTCGGCCGCCATGAGCATCAGTGGCAGACACCAAACCCAGGCGAAGGCGAGGAACCAGGACCAGCAGCTCAGAGACATCGGGGCAGAAGGAGGGAAGATTGCAGTGAGCACTGGAGGGGGTCACACGATAGGTGCGGTGGTCGTGGGCTATGGGGACACAGACTACACGTAAAAGAGAACAGCGTGGTCGAAGCTTGAACCATATATGCGGACGGCAAGCGATTGGCCGAAAGATTTGACTGGAAAAATTGGACCAAGCGATCATCCTCCACGAAAATCCCCAATTGATCTGAGTCTGGACGGTAAGCCATGGCTTCTAATATAACAGCTTTGACGGGGTAAGCCATGACAATGACCTCCGTGAGCCCGTGATGTGACTGGAACCGCGATGCCTAGCCCAATTATTTCGGTCCCGGCTAGTTTGTGTTCTTGTCTGCTAGAAAGCTAGGAGTAGATTCTAATCTCAGTACAGCCTTCATACTTGGCATGTAATTAACGGTATCCAACACAGAAAAAAAACCAGTAACTAACACACACCAAAAATACTCTCTAATATACACTTGCACATTTCTATATGTACAAATCACGTCTTTTTTTATTCTAACGTTAGGCGTTAGCCACTGCGTTGTGGAACTTGGCCAGGGTAGAAAAAAGTAACTTCTTAAATAGGTAACTTAGAAATAGAAAATTCATGGAATTGATTGCTAGCACATCTGTCAGAAGAGTTTGTTCTGAACCTACTGAGAGCACTAAGTACCAATATGATTGATTGCTTGGCTTAATTAGGGAAATCCAGCAAATTAGGCACTGCGGCTAGCCGAACTTGATTAAAAAATGAATTGACGGGGTGAACTTACGTGCAGGGGAAGGAGGTTCATTCCATGTCAATAGGAAGCCATCGCTGAGGAGCTGCTCATAGTGGCTCGCGTTCGTTTCGCCAGCCGGGGAGCCCATCACCGGCAAGACGATTGGAACGCAGCCCTCCAAAGCATAGCCTTTGTAGTTCCCGGTGGGGTCGTACAGCACTCCCGGGCGAACAAACGCGTTGCTCGCGTTGACGCACCTCATCGTCTTTGCCTACACCAGTTCTTTTCCCCGGTGTGCCGCCGCTGCGGCCTTCTCCGTGCAGTTGTAGAAGATGAGTTCCAGGTTGACGGGGGAGATCTTAAAGGGGCGGCCCAGTTTAGCAGAGGTGTTCCAGATCGGCAAGCAGCTGTTGAAGATGTTGGGCGGGTCATGTAATAGTTGCAGCTTGCATAGATCAACGACGCGCAAGAAGCGTTCTCCTTAGGAGATGTCAATGATTGCAAAGCCGGGGCTACCGGGCACAGAGCTCGGAAGAAGTGGATAACTGCCGTTATAGCATGTAAGCTCGAAGTCCGGCGGCCCAGGCGAACCACATAATCTTCCCGTTTGCCAATCACTGAGCCAGAATGGGTCGGAGACGCTGCCGCACTCGGCCGAGCAGCGTTCCCCTTGCTGCTCCTCAGCCACCATGACCGCAAGCATCAGCGGTAAACACCAGGCCCAGACCAGGATCAAGAATCGGCCGTGCATCGCATCACCAGTAAGATTTAGAATTTGTCTCGGTGAAGGCTGTGGGGAAACAGTGAAGAACACTAGGTGGAGAATGAATGGTTTACGTAGCCTCTATTCTATGGGCAATGCTACTGAGTCCACATGTCCTTGGAGGACCAAAAGACTTTGACTCTTCTAAAAAAATCAATGTTTTAAATAGCGGGCTATGAAAAATAGCAACGGGCCTCCAAATCAGCTATAGCGGGCTAAAACAAGCTATTTATGAAGGCGGTCATTTAGCGGCACCGCTATAGCCGGCTATTTATAAAACTATGAAAGAAACAAAGACTTTGACTGGTTGTGTAACGAGCTCACGAAAACACCTAGGGAACAAGTCTCGGCTCTGTAATGAGGACTAGGCAATAGCCTAGTGGCAAGGTCGCTGTGCCGCCAACGGCGGCGCCAGGAAGAGAACTCTGTGGGGTCAAAGCTAGGCCTTTCCCCTCCCTTTTGCTACAGTATTTGCAACGGTGAAGACGTAGACCGGCTGCTTTGACAGTGGCGGAAGGGGCGCTGGCCAGCGAGGCGACCTGACCCTGCGGGCAGCAGTCAGCGAGCTCTGGCTCCTCTTCTCCAAGCTCGTTGTAGACTCCATGTCCAAGGCTCTGGCGTGGCAATCAACAGCAGCCTCAAACTAGTACTCCTAATCTTCTTAACTTGACGGGAACTAAAACATTGGGGAATAAACAAAGGGATTGAGCCTGGCATCGATCGGAGAGGGATCCTCTGACGTATGGTATCCTGCCGTTGGGCCACTGATATGTGGGTCCGGATCCACATGTCAGTGGGCCAACGACACGTCAGAGGAGCTTCGTTCGGGAAGACAGATGGGAGATTCATTGGCTGGGAGAGAGAGCACGTGAGATGGGATGGCTTTCTTGCTAGATGGCCCAAATTTTCCACCATATGAGTGAATGACAGTGGGGTCAGCTGTTGTGACCTGTGGGTTCAAAGAAGTACTCATAGCTGGGGTTCAACAGGCAACCAAAAACCTGTGGGGTCAGCTATAACGTCGCTTCGCTGTACCTTACAAACTGAAGTTCGACTCCTGTCAGGGGTTGAATTTTCCGTAATCTCATCCAAGTGGGCTTCTTCTATCAAAATATGTCGTGGGTGCTAGTGCCCATGGATCTCATTTTTTTCCAGCTCGGTAGTGGACTACCGTTGACTGGCTGTTCTTCTCTACAGCATCATGGGCCAGTCTGAACTCGGTTTACCTAGACTATGGGCTGAAGTCACCCGCTTGGCCTGCTCAAAGCCCCGCCCTCTTGGTGTGGTTACAAGAAACGGGAGGCCGAGAGCCCAACTCTGCCACCGTTACTGCCGCCACTGGCTGATTCACCGTGCCACCTCCCATGCACCGGCGCCGCCGCATCCCGCAGATGCCGTCGTGAGCCACACAACATACTCTGATATGCTAAGTTCATGGATAAGATACTTCAGTCTTGAAATGAATTGTTGCAATGTTTAGCTTCACAATGATGCATCCAATCCAGGTTACTGAATTTTGTAGGGCCGTGGTTCGAATAGAGCCTCAATCACGCTTACTTTGATTTGGAGGCCTAGCTGTTGCTTGCTTGCATAACCCTGCTAGTTGTCTGACTTTGACATAGCACTCGGGTGCCTTTCAAAACTTGGAATACCAAACGCATCCAATCACCCAAATAACTAATGTTTGCTTTATTCCTAAGTATACTTTTCGTCCCTCAACTCTTAGTGAAATCTAGATTTGGTCCCTCAACTTCAAAACCGAATAACTTGCACCTCCAACTAATGAAACCGGACAACGTTCGTCCTTGGTCTCGATTTTAACCGGTTTTGGTGCTGACTAACCCCGGTTTTGACCCGTGCCGACTCAAATTTTCGCGTATTTTTTCATATCCGTGAACTTTTTGAAATTCACATAGTTTTTTCAAGGTCGCGCGTTTTTTTCAAAAATAAACATACCTTTTTCAAATCCGTGAACTATTTTGAAATTTGTGCACTTTTTTCAAATCCATGATTTTCTTAATTTGCGTACTTTTTTCAAATCAGTATATTCTTTCAAGTTCGTGTAATTTATATCAAATCCAAGTGTTTTTTTCGAATCCATGAAGTGTTTTTGAAATTCGTGTACTTGTTTCAAATCCGTATACTTTTTAAAGTTTGTGTATTTTTTTCAAATCCGAGTTCCTTTTCCAGTCCATGAAATTTGTTTGATATTCAAATACTTGTTTCTAGTTGACAAAATTTTTCAAATCCACATATTTTTTTTCTAATTTGCGTAAAAGAAATTCAAATCCACGTACGTTTTCAAGTTCGAATGAATTTTCAAGTCCAAAAAAGGACGCGTGAATATGAATAAGTACGTCAATTTTAAAAAATTACATGAATTTGAAAAAACCACATGAACTTTAAAAAAGCACACGGATTTAAAAAAAGTACGTGAACTCGGAAAAAGTGCGTGGATTTAGAAAAAGTACACACATTTTTAAAAAGTTCACATATTTGAAAAAAGTACCCGAATTTGAAAATATTAAGCGGAATTGGAAAAGGTACGCAAATTTGAGTCGGCACAGTCAAAACTGGGGTAGGACAGCACCAAAACCGGTCAAAACCGTGACCAGGGATGAATCTTGTCCGGTTTCAGTAGTTAATGGTGCAAATTGTCCGGTTTTGAAGTTGAGGGACCAAATCTAAACTTCGCGAAGAATTGAGGGATGAAAAGTGTACTTTTGTCTTTTTGTTTCTATCAAATACAATAATCTCAAATGACTTTTCCTTATCAAATTGCGCAACCATTCTTAGTAGAAACACAATGCGATGTTTGAAAATAAATATTTCTGTTACACACTGTAATATCATAATGGTAATGCAGTGGCAATTCGAATTTACATTTGTCCACATAATCCTACTTTTGGACTATGGTAACAGAGAAGGGGATGCGGAGCAATACGATGATCTGTAACCATAACTTGTATGCGACGACAAGTATGACGGGATCGAGGGACATGAAAGGAACGGCTTTGGTGGCATCTCCATTTCGTTGATGCTCTTTTCCAACATATCAATCACCTTGCTCATCGAAGGGCGGCTTTCGGGGTTAGTTTGTATGCACCATAGGCCGACCAAGGCCATCTTTCTCATGGCCTCTTCAAGGTCGCATGGGACTTCACAACTTTGTACCTGTTCTGTTATACTGTCATAAATCCGGTTTGGAAAATACACATCACTTGAGCTATTGGTAATCCCTTTTCCTTTATGTATCCTTCCTCCTACCATTTCCAGGAGCATCATTCCATAGCTATAGACATCCGACTTTGTAGAAACGACTCCAAAACCTCTAGAGAATACTTCTGGAGCAATGAATCCAATAGTACCTCTTGCTTCGGCGACAGAGAGGATGCTACCGGCCTTGAGGTGACACAATTTCGCTAAACCGAAATCTGCAATCTTGGGACAAAAATCTTGATCTAGAAGTATATTCTGAGGCTTGATGTCAAAATGGATGATGCGAGTGCTACATCCTTGATGCAAATATTCCAATCCTCGTGCGATGCCTAGTGCTATTTGCTGTAACTTGTCCCATCCAATAACTAGATCTGAATTCTCTGTGTAAATATACTTCTCCAGTGAACCATTAGCCATATACTCATAAACAAGGGCTCGCTTAGCTCCTTCTAAGCAAAAACCGAGCAGACCGACAATGTTAATATGTGATGTCCTACAAATGCTAATTGCCTCATTTAGAAACTCATCTCCATTGCCTTTGGAAACTTTTAGGAGCTTCACAGCAACCACACAGCCATCTTGTAGGCTACCTCTAAATACCGTGCCATATCCACCTTCTCCAAGTTTATCCTTGAAAGAGCTAGTCATTTGTTTCAGCTCTGAGTACTTGTACCTTTTCGGAGCAAAAGATCCATACACCCTCAGCATTTCTTCCATGCTTGATTTACTACCAGACTGCTTTGGGAGGATGAAAAGACTAATCTTTTGCTTATGTCGGTGCACCCCCCACACTAGACATGTTAGCAAGCTGATTGTAGCAGACAGAGAAACTGTAAAAACAAACAAAAAGTGAACATCATTTAGTAAAGTTGATACTATATCAGTATGTGTATGAGACTCTGTAAACTATCCCTTTTCTAATATAGCCATTTAGGAGTCTTTCAATTTCACGTCATTAAATTAGAAATCTCCATAATTTGGTTAATTTTAGACTTAGCAGTTTGCCTTTAGATAGCGTCAAAGTATGAAAGTTTGAGACAAAGTATCATGTATTTTATGAGCAGAAGCCATGATAGACATACCTATCAAAATTAGCTTCTTGTTGTGCCTACCATCTGCAGAGAAATTATTATGGTTAGTCAATGTAAGTATCAATCACGAAATAGAAAAAACATCAAAATGAACCATGGCAATTTGACAGCCAAGCGCAACTAGCTATTAGAAATGTACGCGGCATAAGCAGATCAAAATTTGAACCCCAATGGGTCAGTAGACCAACATCACATCAAAACCTGTAGTTTCTAAGCTGTCATGTAGATACAAATAGCAGCATCTCTCAACATATCAGCTCAGCTGAACAAACAAAAAATAAAGAGGATAAGGGCATCTCCAACACGGACTCTTAAACCGCCACACAAAGCGTCTGACATCCCTGGCCTACCCAAATCCTCTCACTCGCCCTTTCCCGCCTGAAGCAATCAGCGCCGCTCTAGAGCGTTCAGTGCGGCATTCATGCGTTCATCCGTCATCAGATCATTCCACAAAGCACAACGCGTTGACCAAGTCAAAATACTAATCTCAAATTGGAGATCTCAATTGATTGACAGAGCTTCCACGCATAGAGAGCTTAGTGAATTAAAGGATAAGTCACTGACATGACTAATTTGCTTTGTTCGATTAGGAAGTGCAAACAAATTAGGCACTGCTTGTCCTAGTGTGGCTATGAACTTGATTAAAAAAATATTTTGTGGTTGAACTTACGTGCTGCTGGAGGCAGAGGGGGAGGGGGGTCCTCCCATGTCAAGAGGAAGCCATCGTCGATGAGCTGCTCGTAGTCGCTTGCGTTCGTCTTGCCTGATGACGAGCCCAGTACCGGCACAACGGTTGCATCGCAGCCCTCCATGGCATATCTGGCGTAGTTCCCGATCCGGTCGTGATGCACTCCCGCGCGGACAAACACCACCCACTCGTTCCTGCACCTCACTCTTGTCTGCACCAGGCCACTATCCCGACGTGCAGCAGCCACTGCGCTTTCCTTCGTGCAATTGTACAAGATGAGATTCAGGTTGCCGAGGTCGATCCTGAACTGGGTGTCCAGTTTGGCGGAGGTGTTCCCAATCTTTATGCCACAACCGCTGGAGGCTTCCAATAGCTTCTGCTTGCCTTCATCAACGACTCGCAAGCTGCGTTCCTCGTAAGAGATACTGTTGATTGCAAAGCCAGGGATGAGGGGCACGGAGCTCCGTAGGGTTGCACTGCGGTTTTTATAGCAAGTGACCTTGAAGTCCAAGATACCACACGATCTTGCCGCGTCTGTCTCAGCGAGCCAAAACGGATTAGAGATGGTCAGGTTGCCGCACCTGTTGGCCGAGCGCGAGCAGCCTTCGCCTTGCTGCTCGTCAGCCCCGACGAGCATCAGTGGCAGCCACCAAACTCCGATGAAGACTAAGAACCAGTAGACAGGAGCCATCGAAATACAAGACTTGTAATTTGTGTCAGCAAGACACAGAAGGGGAGCAAACAAAGTTGGTGATCATGCATGTGCTGTGTGGCAAAGAACGGATGCTATATGCTTGGGGAATGGAATCATCTCATAGTTGTCGTACATCTAACATGGGAACTCCGTATCTTAATTGACGGAGCAATGGGAAGACCTGGAGCGCAGTTATGAGTGGCTGCAGATCAAGTGGGTGCAGGACTTTTCAGAGATGATGATATCACGGTTGTTGTCCTAGCGCTTTCATGCGCCGAAGCAAGAAGATACTAGATGAGAGGTGATGCCGATTGAACAACACACTATTTCCACTTGACAAGGTTAAACCTAACAGACCTCTCAGCTGACTCATTTATTTTGCCTTATTATGTTCATTATTTTCAGAACCATATTTCTCAGTCTTATATTTGAGTATATACAGGCAACCAAATCATCTTGACAAAACCAACTACGCACATTTGCTTAACAAGCCAAATCCTAATGAGCTGATTTAAATTTCATCTATTTACGCAGTCCAAGGTAAGCATAACACCAAGTTTCACATATTCTTATGGAATCTTGAGTCGGCCGGACAGAAATCACATCGCCAGCTAATTAATCTAAGCAATATATTACACATGCATGCAACAGGTGCTGAACAATGCTATTAGACTAGCCACAACGGGTAGTAATATAAAGTAGTAACATGCACATGTTACTATCTCTATAGTGGGAAGTAACATATGTGTGGTAACATGCAACACTTCATTTATTAGGCTATAGACTCATCTTGCCTTGATATGTGTGATGTTACTCATACTAGTAGTAACTAGCTACGTTATCACATGTCTTTTTTTTTTCATTTATTGCTTGCCATATTATCTATTTTATCTAGATATGTGTGATCTTCTACCTATATTACTCACACTGTGAATGTCTTATACCGGTGGCTAGCGGTGCCAATAATCAGCCCAGTAATTAAATTGCTAATTGATGGTTACATCAATCAGTATAGTCAACGCCATCCCGTGGGTCAAGGACTTTTGAATCCAATCTCTGGTAGCTGATTAGCTCAATTGTCTTCATTAACCAATAAAGAGTTCAGATATCTTCGTGTTTCTTATCTTGGCTCTCTTAATTCAATAAAGGAAAAGTACTTTTTTTCGTCCCTCAACTATTTTAAGAATATAGAAATTATCCCTCAACTTTAAAACCGGTAAATCTTAGTCCCTCAACTTTCAAAACCGGATAAGTTTAATCCCTCTTGCCACTTCAAGTGGTTTCCTGCTGACGTGGAGTGGTTTTGAATCGAGCTGACAAGTGTGGGCCCCACCTCGTCTACCTTTCATCTAAGCGAAGGTGCCAACTCCGTATGTGCTGCCATCCTTGACCTCGTCCATGGCAAAAATGCCAGCACCATGCGTGTACTCTACCAGCGAACAACATGCCATGATGCGAGCGGGTTCCTAGTCCGTGGCATCAAAATGAACAGCCTCGTCATGTGCGAAGTCGCGGCGCTCAAGGAGTGGCCTTGTGGAGGTTCCAAAGCTCGCCACAATGCGCGCTGCAAGTTCGTAGCACACGCACCGTCATGCCACTGAGCCCGCGTCGCGTGGTAGGAGCTCCAACGCCACCAGAACTGCCACGGCCGGAGCACACAACACGGACGAACGGGCGGTGCTGCTGCTCTGCTTGTGCGCTAGCGAGGCAGCTGCATAAGTGGCGACAGAGACCATGCAGCTCCTCCGTCAGCTCAGCGAGTGAACCGGTTGCGGCCGCGGCGAGCACAAGCTGCAGCAGCAACACGCATCAGCATGAAGGTACGATTGGGATGCTAATGGTTGTACTATGGCTACAGCCACCTGAGCATGGCTGCTCGGCGTGCTCAAAGAGAGCTTGGCCAGAGTAGTAGCACACCGGCAGATGCTGGCGAACATGGTTTTCAGCGTCCCGTGACCGGCAGCCTCAACTTCATCAACGAAACCATCCAAATCAGTCAAAGCCATGCCACGTCATCAGTAAAACCATCAAAAGCGGTATCTGGGACTAAAGTTATCCGGTTTGAGAAGTTGAGGTCCTAGCTTTTGATGGTTTTGAACTTAAGGGACCATTTCTATACTTTTGATATAGTTGAGGGGCAAAAGACATACTTAATCCATTCAATAAAGAGTACTTTTGAAGTTGTAGGCTTCTAGCTATTACCTCGGGACCAATGTCAAACAGTGCTCTGGGGAGATCACCATGAGCTAGAGCTATGCTGCCAAGGTACTCGGCGTTGTAGGCATATGGCTAACTACAGCACATGTCACAGCCGATTGAGAGCCATCCTGTACAAAAGCATCATCGGAAGCATCATTCAGGGGTAATACGTAAGCTGCTGGAACATGAGGTTCAGGCTGATAGGTAGATTGGTGTCACAGCTCATAAGACCTAGCTTGTTTGCTCCTAAAAAAATGGAATACAAGCTGGTAAGACCTACCATCCTCGTCTCTTCTCTCGGACAGAGTGACTTAGCCCCATTGGATCGAATTAACAGCTACAACCTGTTTGCAAGCAGTTGGCCAGTCATGATCCAACCTCGTTCACACAGTAAATAATCATATCGTTTACTTGCGAGCCATGCTAGTTAAATTGGGTGGCGCATCCATTGGATCGATTGTCTCAGTAGAGACAAGACAGGACAAATGAGCTAGCGTAGATCGAGATACACATTTTGTATGGCTCAAGCCAGTTCAATATTCGATGCCGATGACTTGAGGAGTTCGTGGAGAAGTCTATCCACTTCCTTTTCCTATATGCTACAATAGGTAATAAAGAATTTCACAGAAAACAAATTGTGGTTGGCGAAGTATGTCTCATATTGTTGTGGCATTATTGCTTCCATGGTTTTGCATTGAGATGGAGATGGCACAGCCACAGGAAACTTTTTGTAATTAACAATGACTAAAACGCTACTCCTACTTAAGTAGCCAGTAGCCAAGGAAGGCAACCTAGCAATGCAAATTGGTGTTGAGAAACAAAGGAGTGATATCGACGGCATCCTAGTTGCTTCTTGCATTGTTTCTTGCAGCAATCGCGGTCTCCATGGAGAGCCTCACCCCGAGGCCACCGGCGGAGCTATGGAAAGGCTCAAAGGGCCATGGCCCACCCTGGTTTGGAGCAAAAAGGAGTTTTACATGGAGTTTATCCAACAATAATGCAATTTTTTTATTTTGATATCACTGTTTGCACTATATGGCCCACCCAATAATTTTTGGGCAGCTTTGCCACTGCCCGAGGCCACAATGTCGGGCGAGCTGCAGAGTCATCAACGTCCTCTACCCTTTCGCCATCAGCATAGACTGCGTCTGCCCGGGCTTTGAGATCACCTGCGTGAACAAGACACCAGTTCTGACAGGTACCACCCTGGTGATCCAGGTGCCCGAGTTGTCCGTTATGCCGTGCCCAGAAGCCCGGGTGATGCTACCCGTGGCACATGGCAGTTCTACAACACCACTACTAACAACGTAACAGAAGACTTCAATGCCATATTGAAAATCAACCTAGCCGGATGTATCTTTATGGATGAACACCTTTTTTGTTCACTTTGCTTAATTAGAATACTTCCTCCATTTTTATATACAAGGCCACAAATATAAATTATAGGTATCAATGTAGAATTTAATGTCTGATTTGCAAGTCAGTTTTTCTTTTCATTTACTCAGATCATTAATACGCCGAATGCATGCAAGGAAACTGAGTGAGGAAGTAGTGGACTATCATTATGACTGCATGCATGCAAGTATTAAAATGATTGTTAGTACGAGAACATGTCATTAATTTTTCCTTGATTACTGTTGGTGGCTTTGTATAGATGCAAAATGTATATTTCATAGTGGCCTTGTATAAGTGAACGGAGGAGTATGATTTCTTGAAACAACAAAAACAATATGTAATCTTTACCTACTTGAAACTTATGAAGCATGAATTAGATTTCGGAGTATGTAAGTAAAATGAAAATTGGCGGCAAGCTGTCTACTTGGGTAAATTTTTGTCTTTCCACCAATAATTATGTCAAGAGTATAATGTTGGCTAGATACTCTTCGACCATATTGTTAGCCGTTGAAGGTAAAATTTACATGTACACAGGGGTAGTATATGTAAAGCTGCTGGAACATCAGGCTCAGGTTGAGAGGTAGGAGTAGATTGATGAGGAATCACAACTTGAAGGAGACAAGATAGTGGATCTGAATCGTCCCAACCTTTGGGAGGAGCTCCCTTCACTAGTAGAAAACCGGGCTTTGGTCACAGCGCAATATACACATTAGTCTCGGTTGCATTGAGCTAAACTCCTGAGGGTTAATAGGATTGACATCTTACTATTGTCAGGAAAACAACAAGTGTAGACTTGGAAACGAGGGGGAATAAAACCCGGAAGTTAAGCGTGCTCAGGCTGGAGTAGTGAGAGGATGGATGACCGGCCGGAAAGTTAGATGATTTGAAATGATGAGGGGTGATTAGAGATTAAAGGTTAAATTGAGCAGTGATGAGGGGTAATTAGAGATTAAATTGTAAAATAATTCAGAAATTTAAAAATTAGAAAAAAATCAATTTGTTTTTGGTAAAATTTGCTTTAGTCCCGGTTGGTGTTACCAACCGGGACTAAAGGTGGAGCTCCAGACAGCGGCCACGTGGTGGGCCTTTAGTCCCGGTTCGTACCAGAACCGGGACTAATGGGGGGGAGGGCTGCCTATAAAATTCTCCATTAAGTTCCCTCAGAGCCTACATGAGATCCCAACAAGCTCCTAGGTCATGTTTAGTGTTTCCATTCACTATTACTTTGGATCAATGTCAAATATTGCTCAGGGGAGATCACCATGAGCTAGAGCAGCTATGCTTTCCACCGTCACCAGGTCCCTGGCGCCTTCGACCCACCATCCTGGTGAGCTGCAGTGTGCTTATGTTGTCGCAGCAACTAGGGCACTCCTAGCTAACAAAGTTGGATGCATGTAGCTAGTTAACCAAGCCCAAGGAAGATGCCCTACCACGACCTCTCGACCTCTCTCCCCAGAGGCGGCGGCGCCGCGCCGCCCCCAAGGAGTCCCCGTCCACACCGCCCTCAGCCCTCCCCCTCCATCGCCCCCACTACCGCCGCCGTCGCTGAGGACGCCGCGGGCGAAGCCCCTGTGGTGAGGTGGCGGCGGCGACGCAGTCCTCGGCCGGCGGTAACACGTGGGGGCAGCGGCGTCCATCTCCCTCCTCCTTCAACAACAGTGCACAACGGGTTGGCGGTGGTCAGGAGATCTCCGGCGGCCATTTGGCGTATGAGATTTTGGCTGCGATGAGGTCTGATCTGGGCCCGAGGGGTTTAAATCGAGATCCACTGCGGCAACGCCTCGTCTCGACAACGGCAAGAGGAGGTCCCCCCTGGGTAATCTTCGCGGCACGAGGACGTCCAGATCTCTTGGCCCGGGCATGGTGGTGGTCACTGCCTTCTCCATCGAAGGCGGTTGGCCAGGCTGGTAGCGACGGATCTTGGATCCCACTATTAGCACCAGCGGCGAGTTGGGGAGACATAGTCACCGGTGAAAACCGAGCCGACTCCGATCATGGCGGGAGATGGCGGCATCTACGTTGTTACCTTCATGAAGGCATCGTCAAGCAACTATCGTCAACCTGCTCGTGCCGCTCCGGGAGAAATCCTAAGATCACCAGATCGGACGATGGCCGCGCTGCGGTGTCGTGTTCCCTATTGGGGGCATCGTTTGTGGAGCGGTGCCGGATGGAAGAGGCATGAGGTGGTGTGGCGTGCCTTCTCTCGCGTCGACGACGGTGGGTCTCGGTGTCATGGAGCAGCGGGGTCTCGCCGGTGGGCGTGTGATGATGGATGAGCGCAGGATGGTGGCTGATACGTCTCCAACGTATCTATATTTTTTGATTGTTCCATGGTATTATATTATCTGTTTTGGATGTTAATGGGCTTTATTTTACACTTTTATATTATTTTTGGGACTAACCTATTAACCCAAGGCCCAGTGCAAATTGTTGTTTTTTTGCCTATTTCAGTGTTTCGCAGAAAAGGAATATCAAATGGAGTCCAAACGGAATGAAACCTTCGAGAGCGTGATTTTTGGAACGAACGTGATCCAGAGGACTTGGAGTGGACGTCAAGAAACCAACGAGGTGGCCACGAGGCAGAGGGCGCACCTACCGCCTGGGCGCGCCCTCCCCCCTCGTGGGCCCCTCGTGGCTCAATCGAAATACTTCTTCCTCCTATATATGTTCACATACCCCGAAAACATCCAGGAGCACCACGAAACCCTATTTCCACTGCCGCAACCTTTTGTACCCAAGAGATCCCATCTTGGGGCCTTTTCCGGTGCTCCGCCGGAGGGAGCATTGATCACGGAGGGCCTCTACATCAACTCCATGGCCCCTCCGATGATGTGTGAGTAGTTTACCTCAGACCTTCGGGTCCATAGTTATTAGATAGATGGCTTCTTCTCTCTCTTTGGATCTCAATACAAAGTTCTCCTCGATTCTCTTGGAGATCTATTCGATGTAATCTTCTTTTGCGGTGTGTTTGTCGAGATCCGATGAATTGTGGGTTTATGATCAAGATTATCTATGAACAATATTTGAATCTTCCCTGAATTCTTTTATGTATGATTGATTATCTTTGCAAGTCTCTTCGAATTATCAGTTTGGTTTGGCCTACTAGATTGATCTTTCTTGCAATGGGAGAAGTGCTTAGCTTTGGGTTCAATCTTGCGGTGCTCGATCCCAGTGACAGTAGGGGAAACGACACGTGTTGTATTGTTGCCATCGAGGATAAAAAGATGGGGTTTATAGCATATTGCATGAGTTTATCCCTCTACAACATGTCATCTTGCTTAAGGCGTTACTCCGTTCTTATGAACTTAATACTCTAGATGCATGCTTGATAGTGGTCGATGTGTGGAGTAATAGTAGTAGATGCAGGCAGGAGTCGGTATACTTGTCACGGACGTGATGCCTATATACATAATCATACCTAGATATTCTCATAACTATGCTCAATTCTATCAATTGCTCGACAGTAATTTGTTCACCCACCGTAATACTTATGCTATCTTGAGAGAAGCCACTAGTGAAACCTATGGCCCCGGGGTCTATTTTCCATCATACAAGTTTCCAATCTATTTTATTTTGCAATCTTTACTTTCAACTTATATCATAAAAATACCAAAAATATTTATCTTATTATTATTATTATCTCTACCAGATCTCACTCCTGCAAGTGGCCGTGAAGGGATTGACAACCCCTTTATCGCGTTGGTTGCGAGGTTCTTATTTGTTTGTGTAGGTACGAGGTGACTCACGCGTGGTCTCCTACTGGATTGATACCTTGGTTCTCAAAAACTGAGGGAAATACTTACGCTGCTATGCTGTATCACCCTTTCCTCTTCAAGGGAAAACCAACGCATGCTCAAGAGGTAGCAAGAAGGATTTCTAGCGCCGTTGCCAGGGAGATCTACGCTAAGTCAAGACATACCAAGTACCCATCACAACTCTTATCCTTCGCATTACACTATTTGCTATTTGCCTCTCGTTTTCCTCTCCCCCACTTCACCCTTGCCGTTTTATTCGCCCTCTTTTCTTTTCGCCCTCTCTTTCCATTCGCTTTTTCTTCGCTTGTTTGCTTGTGTGTTGGATTGCTTGCTTGTCACGATGGCTCAAGATAATACTAAATTGTGTGACTTTGCCAATACCAACAATAATGATTTTATTGGCACTCCTATTGCTCCTCCTACTGATGCTGAATCTTGTGAAATTAATACTGCTATGCTGAATCTTGTCATGAAAGATCCGTGTTCTGGCCTTCCTAGTGAAGATGTCGCTACACATCTAAACAACTTTGTTGATTTGTGTGATATGCAAAATAAGAAAGATGTGCATAATGATATTGTTAAACTTAAGCTATTTCCATTCGCTTTGAGATCGTGCTAAAGCTTGGTTTTTGTCTATGGCCTAAAAATAGTATTGATTCATGGAATAAGTGCAAAGATGCTTTTATCTCTAAGTATTTTCCTCCCGCTAAGATCATCTCTCTTAGAAATGATATTATGAATTTTAAGAAAGTTGATCATGAACATGTTGCACAATCTTGGAAAGGATAAAATTAATGATACGTAATTTCCCTAACATGGTTTGAATTTATGGATGATTATACAAAAAATTTGTGGCGGATTGAATTTTGCTTCTAGAAATCTTTTAGATTCGGCCGTGGGGGGCACTTTTATGGAAATCACTTGAGGAGAAGCTACCAAAATCCTAGATAATATTATGGTTAATTATTCTCAATGGAACACAGAAAGATCTACTAGTAAAAAGGTGCATGCAATTGAAGAGGTTAATGTTTTGAGTGGAAAGATGTATGAACTTATGAAATTGTTTGCTAATAAGATTACTCCTACTGATCCCAATGATATTCATTTTTCTACTTTAATTGAGAATAATAATGAATCTATGGATGTGAATTTTGTTGGTAGGAACAATTTTGGTAACAACGCGTATAGAGGTAATTTTAATTCTAGGCCGTTTCCTAGTAATTCCTCTAATAATTATGGTAATTCCTACAAGAATTCTTATGGAAATTATAATAAGATGCCCTTTAATTTTGAATCTAGTATTAAATAATTTATTAGTTCGCAAAAGAGTTTCAAAGCTTTGATTGAAGAAAAATTGCTTAAGATTGATGAGTTGGCTAGGAACGTAGATAGAATTTCTCTTGATGTTGATTATTTGAAACTTAGATCTATTCCATCTAAGCATGATATCAATGAGTCTCTAAAAGTCATGAGAATTTCCATTGATGAGTGCAAAGAAAGAACCGCTAAGATGCGTGCAAAAAGGCTTGCTTTGTGGAACCGTGTTCTTCTAGTTTTCATGATAATAAAGATGAAGATATAAAAGTTATTGATGAGCCCCCTATTAAATCCTTGTTTTTCAATATGAATCTTGATAATTATGGGCTGGAGATGAGTCAACTTTAGTTAGAAGGCGTCCCAAAAAATCGGAGTTTTTACATCTTGATACAAAAATTGGTAAAAGTGGGATTGAAGAGGTTAAAACTTTAGATAGCAACGAACCCACTATCTTGGAGTTCAAGGAATTTAACTATGATAATTGCTCTTTGATAGATTGTATTTCCTTGTTGCAATCCGTGCTAAATTCTCCTCATGCATATAGTCAAAATAAAGCTTTTGCTAAACATATCATTGATGCTTTAATGCAATCTTACGAATAAAAACTTGAGTTGGAAGTTTCTATCCCTAGAAAACTTTATGATGAGTGGGAACCTACAATTAAAATAAAAATTAAAGATCATGAATTCTATGCTTTGTGTGATTTGGGTTCTAGTGTTTCCACGATCCCAAAAACTTTGTGTGATTTGCTAGGTTTCCGTGAATTTGATGATTGTTCTTTAAACTTGCACCATGCGGATTCCACCATTAAGAAACCTATGGGGAGAATTAATGTTGTTCTTATTGTTGAAAATAGTAATTATGTGCCCGTATATTTCATTGTTCTTGATAAAAATTGCAATCCTTCATGTCCTATTATTCTTGGTAGACCTTTCCTTAGAACGATTGGTGCAATTATTGATATGAAGGAAGGGAATATTAGATTCCAATTTTCGTTAAGGAAAGGCATGGAACACTTCCCTAGAAAGAAAATTAAATTACCATATGAATCTATTTTGAGAGCCACTTATGGATTGCCTACCAAAGATGACAATACCTAGACCTATCCTCGCTTTTATGCCTAGCTAGGGGCGTTAAACGATAGCGCTTGTTGGGAGGCAACCCAATTTTATTTTTATTCGTTGCTTTTTGTTCCTGTTTAGTAATAAATAATTTATCTAGCCTCTGTTTTGGTTGTGTTTTTTGTGTTTAATTAGTGTTTGTGCCAAGTAGAACCGTTGGGAAGACTTGGGATAGTCTTTTTGATCTTGCTGTAAAAAACAAAAACTTTAGCGCTCACGAGAATTGCTGCCATTTTTACTAGAGAGTGTTGTTTAGTTAATTCTTTTTCATATGATTAATAGATAAATTCCTCACGTCCAGAAATTTATTTTAGAATTTTTGGGGTTCCATAAGTATACGAAACCTACATATTACTACAGACTGTTCTGTTTTAGAAAGATTCTATTTTTCGTGTGTTGTTTGCTTATTTTGATGAATCTATGGCTAGTAATAGAGTTTATGAACCATATAAAAGTTGGAATACAGTAGGTTTGACACCAATATAAATAAATAATGAGTTCATTACAGTAACTTTAAGTGGTGCTTTGTTTTCTTTTACTAAAGGAACTCATGAAGATTTTCTTTTAAGTTTTGTGTTGTGAAGTTTTCAAGTTTTGTGTTGTGAAGTTTTCAAGTTTTGTGTTGTGAATTTTTCAAGTTTACTAAAGGAGCTCATACAGTAGGATTATGGAACAAGGAGTGGCAAGAGCCTATGCTTGGGGATTCCCAAGGCACCCCAAGGTAAAATCCAAGGACAACCAAAAGCCTAAGCTTGGGGATGCCCCGGAAGGCATCCCCTCTTTCATCTTCGTCCATCGGTAACTTTACTTGGAGCTATATTTTTATTCGCCACATGATTTGTGTTTTGCTTGGAGCGTCTTGTATAATTTGAGTCTTTGCTTTTTATTTTACCACAATCATCCTTGCTGTACACACCTTTTGGGAGAGACACACATGAATTGGAATTTATTAGAATACTCTATGTGCTTCACTTATATCTTTTGAGTTGGATAATTTTTGCTCTAGTGCTTCGCTTATATCTTTTAGAGCACGGTGGTGGTTCCATTTTATAGAAATAATTGATCTCTCATGCTTCACTTGTATCATTTTGAGAGTCCTTTAGAACAGCATGGTAATTCACTTTGGTTATAAATTTTAAATGCTAAGAGAAGTTGGATGCTTGATATATTGTTTTGAGATATAATGGTGGCAATATTAGAGGTGTGCTAGTTGATTAATTGTGAAATTGACGAATACTTGTTCTTGAAGTTGGCAAGTCCTGTAGCATGCACGTATGGTAAACGTTATGTAACAAATTTGAAGCATGGGGTGTTCTTTGATCGCTTTCCTTATGAGTGGCGGTCGGGGACGAGCTATGGTCTTTTCCTACCAATCTATCCCCCTAGGAGCATGCGCGTAGTGCTTGGTTTTGATGACTCATAGATTTTTTCAATAAGTATGTGAGTTCTTTATGACTAATGTTGAGTCCATGGATTATACGCACTCTCGCCCTTCCATCATTGCTAGCCTCTTCGGTACCATGCATTGCCCTTTATCACCTTGAGAGTTGGTGCAAACTTCGCCGCTGCATCCAAACCCCGTGATATGATACGCTCTATCACACATAAGCCTCCTTATATCTTGCTCAAAACAGCCACCATACCTACCTATTATGGCATTTCCATAGCCATTCCAAGATATATTGCCATGCAACTTTCCACCCTTCCATTTATTATGACACGCATCATCATTGTCATATTGCTTTGCATGATCATGTAGTTGACATCGTATTTGTGGCAAGGCCACCATGCTTAATTTTTCATACATGTCACTCTTGATTCATGGCAATCCCGATACACCGCCGGAGGCGTTCACATAGAGTCATATTTTGTTCTAAGTATCGAGTTATAATTCTTGAGTTGTAAGAAAATAAAAGTGTGATGATCATCATTAGAGCATTGTCCCATGTGAGGAAAGGATGATGGAGACTATGATTCCCCCACAAGTTGGGATGAGGCTCCGGACGAAAAACAAGAGGCCATAAAAAATGAGAAAAGTAGGCCAAACAAAAAAAGAAAAAAGAAGAAGAGAGAAAAAGAGAGAAGGGACAATGCTACTATCCGTTTTCCACACTTGTGCTTCAAAGTAGCACCATGATCTTCATGATAGAGAGTCTCTTATTTTGTCACTTTCATATACTAGTGGGAATTTTTCATTATAGAACTTGGCTTGTATATTCCAATGATGGGCTTCCTCAAATGCCCTAGGTCTTCGTGAGCCAGCACTACAAGAAATATGTCAACTACTGACCTTCTGGCAGTGACCCTGGAAGAATTGGTCATAGATCTATGAGCATTTGAGACCAATTGGTCAAAAGCTGTTCGGGGGGCTCCAAACGCTAAACTATATCGACCATTTTGGTCAGAAAGGTCGTAATTTCATTACACGAAATGGTCACAAAGCAAACAGCACTGACCCGCTGCCTTATTTCTAGCTGGTCATGAGCAATATAGATGGTCATAACCTTGTAAGTTGTGGTGGATTGCTATGACTAGGCGCCACCTCATCAGTTTTGTCTATGTGTCATGTCCATGTGACAATTTTTGCCCTAGGTTGTGAAGCAACCTATATTTCTGTCATTCCTAAAATTCCCAAAAAATTGGGCATTCTTTACTATCCAAATCATTGCCTCACGACAATATTCAACTCCATTTGCCTGGTTAATCTTCCTCGGCAAATTTCCAAAGTTTTTGTTCAACTCGAACTGTTGTGAAGGAAGTACTAGCTAGGCATATCCTAATGAGCTGAATTTTTTCCACATCTTCTATATTCCCAAATCATAGCTCTCCACAAAATTTGAGCCCCATCTAACAATACATGTGAGTGTGGCTTCAACATTCATATTTCTGTCCAGTGTGGTACGTTGCAAAGCAAGTGACACCTCTTTTATATTTTAGCTCTCCGATATCATGCAAAGTTATCCTCTTCATACCCACAACGTAGATTTATTTCTTGTTTCTAGTTGGAAGCAAACTTTCGGTGTACGTAGAGTCGTATCAGTGGAAGATAGGGCTTGAGAGAATATTGATCTTACCTTTAGCTCCTTGTGGGTTCGACACTCCATACTTATCACTTCCACCTTTGGGAATTACTATGATGATTCCCTGCACTTGGGGATTATCAAGCTCTTTTCTAGCGTCGTTGCCAGGGAGTAATAGCGTGGGGTTGATATTCTCGTGTGTGCTTGTTCGCTTTCTTCACTAAGTAGATTTTGTTTTTCCTTTTTGTTTCTGTTTAGTTGTGGGTGAAACATACAATTTTCTTTAAATAAAAAAATACAAAAAATTACTTGCCTCTCATGCCTACAAAGTTTTTCAATAAGAGAAGTGATTGGAAGATTATGCATTGAAGAAATGAGGGTCGACCTTAGCACTTGTGTTCATTCTCATGGAAACAATGTAAAAAAATTCATGGAAGCTTCTCTGAAAATAATTATCCCCTTGTATAAATCTATTGTATTATAAAAATAATGTGCCAAGCCTTGGTTTTAGGATGATTAGATTGCTTGTTTACTATGTACAGTACAAAAACAGAAACTTTGGTTGTAGCGTGTGATTTTACATTTTTTACTGGAAAGTCAAATGGGCCTGAAACTTTTTGCACATTACTTCTGTACAAATTTTTAAAATGGTTAATATTTTTTTAGAATTTTTTGGAGTTACAGAAGATTACTAAACTTCCATATTACTACAGACTGTCCTGTTTTTTGACAGATTCTGTTTTTGATGAGTTGTTCGCTTATTTTGATGAATCTATGGGTAGTATCGGGGGGTATGAAGAATGGTGAAGTTGGAATACAGTAGATATAGTTCTAATATGAAATTGGAATAAGTTTTGAACAGTACCTAAAGGTAGTGATTTGCTTTATTACACTAACGGATCTCGCAAAGTTTTTGTTAAAGTTTTGTGTGGGTGAAGTGTTCGAAGATCGAGGAGCTATCAATATGAGAAGAATAAAGAGAGGCAAGAGCTCAAGCTTGGGGATGCCCAAGGAACCCCAAGTAAATATTTCAAGGATACTCAAGCATCTAAGCTTGGGGATGCCCCGGTTGTCATCCCATCTTTCTTCTTCAACAATTATCGGTATACCTCGGTTTTTGTTTTGTTCACATAATTTGTGTCCTTTGTGTTTTTGTTTTTCCTGTAAGAACCATGATAGTATGGGATAGCCCTTTCTTGATTTATAGAATACTTCATGTGCTTCACTTATATCTTTTAAGTATGATCTTATAGAATTGCTCTTTGTGCTTCACTTAAATCTTTTGAGTATGGTTTTATAGAATGCTTCGTGTGCTTCACTTATATATTTTGAGCTTGGATATTGTTTAGTCTATATTAATTGTAGAATGCTCCATGAACTTCAATTATATCTTTTGAAGTATGAATAATACTATCATCTAAAGTGGATTTAGAAGAAGTTTGCTCCCACTATTCCGAATGAGGAGAATTTTGCTTATGTGGAGAGTAGTAAAATTTTTATGCTCATAGATCATGAAAAGAATGCTTTATGTGATGGTTATATTGTTAAACTCATTCATGATGCTACTGAAAATTATTACGAGGGAGGAATACATGTTTGTATGAGTTGCAATAATATCAAGTTTCCTCTCTAAATGCTTAAAGTTTTGAAGTTATACTTGTTTTTCCTTCCTATGCTAGTTGATCCTTATTCCTATAAATTATGTGCTCACAAAATATATAGGCATAGGAAGTGGGTTATATTTAAATATGCTAGTCATATTCTTCATGATGCTCTCTTTATGTTTCAATTCTTATCTTTTATGTGAGCATCATTGAAATCATCATGCCTAGCTAAAAGGCATTAAGAAAGCGCTTGTTGGGAGACAACCCAATATTCACCCTTACTGTTTTTGTGTGTTTACATGATTAAGCTACTATGGTAATCATGTTTTATAGCTTTTGTTTCATTAAAGTTCCAAGTAAGACCTTTGGAAAGACTTGGGTGAAAGTTAATGTGATCTTGCTGTAAAAAACAGAAACTTTGCGCTCACGAGATTAGCTGTCATTTTTTACAGAAGAGTGAGATTGAGTTGATTCTTTTTTCAGAAGATCAATAGACAAATTACTCACGTCCAGCAATTTATTTCATAATTTTTGGAGTAGCAGAAGTATGGTTTGTGTTCACATCATTACAGACTATTCTGTTTCTGACAGATTCTGTTTTCATTGCATACTTTGGTTGTTTTCTAGTTTCTATGGCTTATATTTCTCAATATAAATTATAGAAATGATACGGTACAGTAGGCATTGTGTGAGAACAATTATGAACCTTGTCTTTGACAGTACCAAAATGAATGGTTTATTCTTTATCATACTAACCTATCTCACGAAGTTTCGCTAAATTTTGTGCGATTGAAGTTTTCAAGCTTTGGGTGAGATATCGATATGATGAGAATAAGGAGTGGGAAGACCCTAAGCTTGGGGATGCCCAAGGCACTCCAAGGTAATATTCAAGGAAGACTCAAGCGCCTAAGCTTGGGGATGCCCAGGAAGGCATCCCCTCTTTCATCTTCAAAAACTATCGGTATACCTTACTTGAAGCTATATTTTTATTCGTCACATGATATGTGTTTTTCTTCGAGTGTATTTTAAATTTTACTTGCTGTTGGAATAAAATCATTGGATCTTAAATCTTGAGTGAAAAATAATCCTCCCATGGCTAGCTAATTATTTGACTACTCAGTGTTCTTCACTTATATCTTTTTGGAGTAGTTTGTCATTTACTCGCGCGCTTCATATATATCCTATGAGTAAATGGTTGAATGAATTGAATATCATAAATCTGAATTTATATACGTTTCATATGCTTATAACATGGGGAGTAATGACTTCGCACATAATAAGTATAGGTAGTAAACTTATTGAAAGTTAGCAAACACAAGAATTGGTCACTTGAACAATTCATGAAAGAATATTGAAGGAAGAGAGATTTCACATATAAATATACTATCTTGGACATCTTTTGCAATTGTGAGAACTCATTAAATATGACATGCTAAAAGGTTGATATTGGACAAGGAAGGCAACTTAATGGGTTATGTTTTCCTATATTTGAAACGTTATATTGTCTTGGATCATCCAACATGCACTACTAGGGAAAACCTTATACACAGAATCTTAGCAGCAGCGCGGTCTAAAAACAGACGCTACTACTAATTAGCAGCAACGAGCTTTAGAAAAGAGTGCTGCTAATGACTGAGTAGCAGTAGCGCTCTAGGTGAAAAGAGCGCTACTACTATAATTGCCACGGTGTTGCCTCCAGGCTAGATATAGTAGTAGTGCCCTTCCCGTGGACGCGCTACTGCTAAAGAACTTAGTAGCAGCGGTTTTGCTCAAAACTCGTTGCTGCTAAGTATGATCGCAACTAATTAAGTTTAGTCCCATACTGCTAAGCGAACAAGGTGTTTACCACCTTAAATATGTTGCTTCTCAACCTATCTCGAGCACTTGGTCTTCATTGAATTATATGTGTATGATTTGTGGTTGCAATATGAATCCTCGCCTGTACCTATACAGGTACAGTGAGGATTCATGTTGACTATTTAGATTATACACAAAAAGATCAATGATGACCAATGTATATTTTTGATGTTTTTACTAAACAAAAGAAATAACTGCTTCCATTAGCAGTAGTGGTTTTCCCCAAAACGCGATGTAGATAAGTTAGCTATAGCGTGTTTTCTATACGTGCGCTACTGCTAGTTCGAGTTAACCACCCCCCACATCAAAATTTCGCTAAGTCCTCCTTTCCCCCCCACCGGCCTGTTCCCCTACTCCCTGTCGCCGCCGCCCGAGCCCAAGCGCGCCTGCGCCGTCACCGCCGCCGCCGCCGCCCGCCCTCAACCTCACCGCCGCCGCTCTCGACCACAGTGTCGCCGCCC